>NC_142949.1:18245387-18247887 GCF_046866305.1 Octopus bimaculoides | reverse complement strand
CTTTTATTCTATGAGATGAGTAGCAAAATTAACACCAAAATGACAAGGTGCTTAAAATTCAATCATAAACAGAAGTACTATATTGTGTCACAGACTATTTCTTGCAGTATTCAGCCATCTCCTCAGTACCTCAGCGGTAAAGCTTGGTCCAAAAAATTAGACACATCTTGAAGTATCAGAGTTCAAACCAAATGAACACCGGGTAATGCGTATAACTTGACGCATTAAATATTTATCTTGCTAAACGTTTATCAGGTTTGATTGTTTATGAACGGTCAACTTTTCTTTGTGTAAGAAAGCTAAGCTTAAATCTAAGGATGTAAAACAGGATTACAACTGAGGGAATGAATTCCATAAGAAGTGAAATTCTCTTTTCAGAGTTGTCGAAGCACAATCGAATTATTGATAAAAAAGCTTTAGTGAGGTGCATAAATTGATAATTGATTTATTTCTATGTCCCTCGTCAATTATTATTTATGAAGACAATCAATTCCATTATATAACAATAAATCTATTTTATCATACTCTGAAGAAACATAAAATTATCATCCGAATTTGAAATGAGAAATCTGGAAATAACTTCTGTAGGGTAGAAAGCTACGTGTTGTGTTTTTCTTTCATATTTTACAATAAAAGAACTCCCCTGTTCACTCACGTAACACAAACCAATGCTCACAATGTTACATACTCATAATCGCACATATGCACATAACGACATGCATGCGTACATACACACAAACACACACGCGCGCGCACATATATAGAAATAGATACAATATATATATATATATATATATATATATATATATATATATATATATATATATATGTGTGTGTGTGTAGAGAGAGAGAGAGAAAGAGAGACATATATATGTATATATACATACGATCAAACATACAGACAGTCACACTCACATACATTTATAATAATACACATATGTAATATATATATATATATATATATATATATACATACAGATAAATCAATAGATATATATATATAGATAGATAGTGAGACATAGAAAGATAGACACACAGACAGACAGAGATAGAAAGATAGATACACAGACAGACACAGATAGATAACTTTCTTTACTGGCTACACGGGGCTGAAAACAGAGGGGAGAAATACAAATGTAGAGCTTTTCGAAAATGAAAACGAAAATGGGAAAAAGTGAGAAAAAGACAGTAAAATTCCGACCAAAAGGGATCAGGGGAAAAAAAGGCGATCAAAAGGGATCGTATATCACAGAAGAATTTTTAAAATGGTTGGACACCGCACGAGTGCGTACAGAATGGTTTCGTCGCTCTGGCCGCATCTCGGGCAAGTCGGTCCGGTGTGTCTCGAACCGTGCTTGTACAGCTTATCCCGAACAAGTAATACTTCTCGATAGCACTGCAGGCCAGGGATTTTTGTTGATTGTCCATAGGTCCCGGCCCGAAAGTTGTCCTGAACAGGCGGTCAGGTGTTCCTCATCGACACCCAGATTCTGCCCGAGAACATCGTCGCACATCCCCTCTACTAATTTTCTATAGAACGCTTTTGTTGTAATAAAGTCGCACAAGTTTGGACCCGGACGGCAGAGTTGCTTGAGAGCAACTCGACACTCGCGATGCCATTCACCTAGCCTAGGTCTCTGTTTGATCCACCAGTGCAGTTCGGACAAGGAGACGAGCTGCAGGAAAGCGAGCCGCACAAACGGTGACTACACCTATTCACCGTCGCCCATGAAGCGCTGGAGATGTCGCAGTCTCAGCGCATGTCTGCGCATCATCAACCACGGTATGCCTAGCCCTCCATTTAGCGGGTGTTGAGAGCAAATGGATCGCCTAACCATCGGTATGCTTCCCTTTCACAAGAAGCGGAAGGGTATGCGTTCTACTTTGGTGATAGTAGGGTTGGGACAAGGCACGACGATCAGACGGTACTCGATGACGGATGCGATGTACGCATTCGCCACCTCTGCCCGACCTTTTAGAGATAGTTTCCTCTCGACCCATTGCTGGGTGAGAGTGGCCACTCTAGTCGTTATTTCTCCCCAGTTCTTCTCCATTTGGAGGTCCGGACGAATCAGATACCGAGCAATTTAACCGCTCCGTCGGTTCTGTGTCCCACGATGGAGACGCTGTTGGACGGTATGGGCTTGCTTCTCCAGGTGCCGAGCCGCAAGCCCACTGACTTTTCCCGATTAATTTTTGCTCCCATTATCCATTATCACTTCGTATTCTTTTAGTGTCTTGCCAACCAGGTCGACATGCTTGATGGTGACGTCGTCCGCGTATGTAAACACGTCCCTCCCGCATCCCACCTCTTTGGGATGCTCCTCAGTATCGCCGGCTTCAGTAGTAGTGGCTCAAGAGACAATACATACAGAAGCGACGAGAGAGGGCATCCTTGACGAACCAAACGCTTGATGTTAAATGATCTGCATAGATGACCATTTACGCGAACTACAAAGCCGATGCTTCTGTATAAGGCAGCGATCCGACTGCGGAGGAT
>NC_142949.1:18237887-18240387 GCF_046866305.1 Octopus bimaculoides | reverse complement strand
TAATGGAGTAAGGAGGAGGAAGTGGACCAGCGAAGAAAACAGGAAAGTGATGCAGTGCTACTTAGAAAGTGACCTTAAGAGAAGGGGCTATAGAAAACAGATGTTAACACCTTGGATTGAGAAGGATAAGCTCAAAGTAACTAAGGAGAGATTAGTTGATCAAGCTAATAGTATTAGGAGAAGAAAGTGGATGACAGAAGTGGTGGTAGAAGAGATCACAAGAGAACTGGAAAAGAAAGTCCAGGCAGTGGGAAAGACAAACAGCAACAAAAAAAATTATAATAAAAATAATAGCGGTACCAATAAGGAAGGGACAACTCGTACCATCGACATAAGTGATATAAGTGAGAAAGATCAGAAGATTTTAGATGAGTTTCAGGAAGTAATGAGTAAAGAAGTAAGAAACAGATTGTCAACATTAAAAGACATCAACAGAAGAAATGACTAGAAAAATAGATTCGGTTATCAGGCGGATAGACACCATAAATATTGGAGAGGTTAACTTATTGATCTATGCAGGAGTGGTAGTAGTCACTAGAAGATTAGATATATCACAGGGAAAGATTGAAAAAAGAGTAAATGTGGAAAAGGAGACTACAAAATAAAGTGAAGAGTTTAAGACAAGTCCGGAATAGAATAGAAACTTGGAAACTGAACAAGTTAGGAAACACAAGATACAAACCTACCCCCCGAGGAAAGATACTTAGTCAAAGAGAAAGGATTTGGGATATTCATAGAAGAGTTGAAACAGTGTATCATAGCAGTAGCTGGCAAGCTCTCCATATATAAAAAGAAATAATAGATCAGTATCAACAGAATCGATTATTTGCGACAGAGTACTGCACTACTGGAAGTGTCAGGGTGTTAACGGCTTCGATACGATTTTTAGAGTTAGGTTCAATTTTCGGTTCAAGTCTAATTCTCCTGTGATACACCTTTCTTATTTTGTCTTCCATAGTAACATGACGCATATCATCTTTTATTCCCGGGTATTTATAATTTCCTTTTGGCTTAAGTTACTTGATGGTGGAGTCGATATCTAATTTCATGGAAGCCGTTTTTCTGAGCTTGCCTCTAACCAAGAATTGCGCTAGCACAGTTAAAGAAAGACCAAATCCACCCCGATGTTATTGCTAAACTCTTTAACAGTTGTTAGAAGTCCTTCTAGTTCTTGGTCATTCATTACAAATAGCTTAGGATCACCCATGTAAAAGAGATGTTTTATTATCTTCTGAAGAATTTTGTACCCATATCCGGTGTCATTCAATTCATTTGAGTATAGGAGGAGCGCCATGCAAAAGATTATGGAGAGGGAATCACCTTGAAAGATATTTCATTCGATGTTGATGCTGTTAGAATGGATCATCCCATTACTATGTTTTAGGAAGAGGCTTGTGTTACACTTGGACATGCTATTTCCTAAAAACTTGGAGGCGACAGGAGAGACTTTGTATATCTGAAAGGCATCCATGTATGTGGGACACTATCCAACTATTTCCTGCAGTTTGTTCATTCCGTACTCAGGTTCTTGTGTTTACTCTTATGGCTATCTATTTATGAGTAATTAGTCATTGCACCCGTAAGAATTATTGTTGCAAACTTTTTAAGCTCGTGGAAGGATAGAGTTCTGTTCAAGGAACGCTTCCATTCTTTCAGTTATCATGGGTATGAGGAACTTGTAAATGGTGTTCAGACATATTATTGGTCGGTAATTCTTTAGGTTTTTGTGTCTTTGGGTTTTGGAGTATGTAGTTCTTTCAGTCAGCCAGGCAGCTATTTGCTTTGGCTTCTAAATGACATCAGTTAGAGAAAGCAAGATTTTAGTGAGCTTCTGTCAATCAATTTAGCTATACGTTAGGTGTATTATCTAATCCTAGGGTTTTCCATTTATGAGACTTTCTAAAACACACCTTAGCTCTTTTATTCCCCTTCCGTCTCACTTCTATTCTTCAACTTCATCCAATCTCTCTTTCTTACTTTCTATCCAGTCAACCTCTTCATTATACACTACTTCGTTGCTCCACATCTTCTTCCAGAACTCTTCCAGTTCTTCAATCTTAAGTGGATTTTTTACATCTATTTGCTTTTGCCAGTTTCCATATAATCCTTAGTTATATGTGTCTTGAATATTTTGTTTTGACGATAAATTTTGATTCTTTTATCATACATTCTAAACCCTTCGGCTATCACCTGGGTACCCTGTTTCAACAATTCCTTAGCTGCAGGGGAGAGGCTTTATAAAATCAAAGATTTTATATTTTTGCCCGATATTTCGAGGCTTTCTCCTCTTAATATTTACTCCTCTAGCAAGTTTAACGAGAACTGATACATCCGTCCGCAGCGATTCAATTTATTATTATTGTGGTTGTTGTTGTTGTTGTTGTTTTAATACTCAGGGGGCTCAGTCTTGTTTACTCTGGTTCATACTGTGAGATCGGACAGCAGCATGTTGTCAGAGGTATCACAGGGTCACTTTCAACACATTATAATTTGTAATAAT
>NC_142949.1:18207887-18232887 GCF_046866305.1 Octopus bimaculoides | reverse complement strand
AATTCTGGAAGGAAAGATGAATGGCTGTGGATGAGGGACGGAAGACAGGAACGCTAAATATAGTTGCTCAGGAACAAACCGTTAGAACAAAGCTGATAAAGGCAAAGATCGACAAAACTCAGTCAGAGAGTAAATGTAGAATCTGAAGGAAAGGAGACAAAAGTATAAATCACCTTTTGAGTACGATATATAATAGCATCAAATGATTATAAGCACAGATACGCATGGGGTGTTAGCCGAATGCCTGGCTTCCAAATAACAGAAAGGTGGCATGAGCACAAATCAAAGGTAGTGATAGAAATTGAGACTTGCAAGAACATGAGGGGTTTCCCCATAACGGCTGAGAATATTGCTGAAGCAAGATGAGATGATATATTCGTACAGGGCAAAATAAACAGTGCTATTCCCAATAACAGAATCAATACCAGCGAAACTGAAAAACTGGAGACATATCAATATCTAGCCAGGGAGCTGAGGAGAGTATGGAAGACCGAGACAAGAATTCTTCCTTTGGTGCACTTAGCACAACACCCAAAATTTTGATTAAGAAACTGGAAAAGATCGGAAATGAAACCTGTACTGACCACTGGCAGAAAAATTACATCCTGTATTCTGCTAGAATTCAAAGGAAATTACGTCAGGTTTGAGGAGCCTTGTCACCAAACCTCAAAACACCTGCTGACAACATTAGCATGCACTAGCTAGTACATGTTAATGTAGTTAACAGGTGTTTTAAGGTTTGGTGACTAGCCTCAGAGGAATAGTAATAATTTTGTTTTTAAAGCACAAGAGCTCATTCATACATGCAATAGAACTTTTAAAAAATGGGGTTCGCAAAATTCTGTGGAGACGCACGAGACACGAATTTGTATAAAAGAATAAAGGAGGAGATTTGTTAAACAATAAATATAGCAAGCTGAATATTGAACTTACTATGCAAAATTGCCATGTTTTCCATGTACATCCTTACAAATACAATAGATAACAGTGTTATCCATGTTGGGTATAATACTTGTATCTTTAATACATGTGAGTTATTACGTAAGAGCTGTTCTATTATAATTTATTAAATCATATAAATATTAAGTTCCGGAGACATATTTCTGCTTATTTGAGAGTCCACGTAAGAGGACATCTCCGAGTTCACACTGACTCACAGCTGGAATTTCTGAATAACAGACGTTATAATTTATATTGTGTTCTAACAACCGGTTATTAGATACGCAATAGTAAATCAGAATTTTATACACACGCATACATACACACACATACACAGACACACATATGTATATACATATTAATATATACATATACATTCATGCATGCATACATTTATATTTATATACATATACATATATACAGAATATATACTTATATATATATATATATATATATATATATATATATATACTCACACACACTTACACACGCACATTTACACGCACACGTAACAGTAAGCACTACTTTATTGCTTGAAAATGTTAATTAATTAAAACTATTTCATTGCATTCCTTTCAGCTAAACATCATCGACTATACGCCTTTGCTATTCACTTGTTCTGGTGATATCCTGGGGATGGAACCAGCAACCCTGCAATTTATTGTCTGAAATATATTATAACGTGTCTGAAATAGCTTCCGTATATTTCCGTATTTGGAGAAAGCTTACGACATTGCGGCGTGCTTGTTTTCTTCTTTCCAGCCTTGTCTCATTGGTAATCGAAATAGCTTGAAAAGGAATTGTGTATGTTCGGGATGTGTATAGAGGGTTCAGTTATATGCTTGTGTGTGTGTTCAAACAAATGTCTATGGATATTGGTACGTGCCTGGGTGAGCATGTATCTCTGGAGGGTGGGGAAACGTTTATGTAATTGAGTTTGCTACTCAAGGAATTGGCAAACTCTCTGCGAAATTACATTGGAATCTTAATAGTTAATTGAAGTTTGGAATTGAAATTGGGCCAATGAATACTATAGACAGACGCCGCTAATTATCATCGGCATCCGCATTTATAGAATTTGAAGAGGTCCTGCAACAGTAATACCGAGAATAATTATAACACTGTTTCCTTTGCCGAACAAAAACGTAGTTCAATACATGTCAAGAGTAACAGCACTGAGAAATATGATAATAATAATAATAATAATAATAATAATAATAATAATAATAATAATAATAATAATAATCCGTTCTATAATGCATACAAGGCCTGAAATCGCGGGGGAGGGGATTAAGTCGATTACATCGACACTAGTACTCCAGTACTCGACACCGAAAGGCTGAATGGTAAAGTCGACCTCGGTGGAATTTGAACTTAGAACGTAAGTACAGACGAAATTCCGCTAACTTAAATATAATAATAATAATAATAATAATGACAAGTTCTTGACTCGGTGCAAAGCCACAGATTTGATGGTAACGGTATCACGACAAGAGCATCGACCTCAGAGACTTATTCAAGACGATAGAGAGATTCTACTCCGGTGAAAGTGCTACAAATGCCACCAAAATCTGTTCCAAATCGCTGTCTAACACAGTAGTTCCCAAACTTTTTTTTACGCGAGGCGCACCTTGCAAGTAGTCAAAATATTTTGGCGCACTTTGTACATAAATTCAAAAAATTCATTCAAAAGGGATTTTATGCATAATACCATAGCAAAAACTATAAAGCAATATATAGATAATTAAAAATACAAACAAATTGAACATACTTGCTCTTTATTCAATATATGAGGGAAAGTTATAAATGAGAAATTGGGACGTATTTGAGAAAGACAAACCTTCATTTCTACTTCGATACCACAGAGCCTCTCTTTTTTTTTTAGATTTGATGTTATTAAGGGCTGAAAATCCCAAATCACATAAATACGATGTGGAAAACTTCATCAAAATAGTTAAAGCTTTTTTTTTTTTTTGCTACTGGGGGGTATTCACCTACGATAGCAATCCAAAATATATCAATAGGTAACTCAGCATACTTGATTTCAAGTCTACGATCACTGGATATAGATGCCAATTCGTCTTCTTCACACATTTTCAGACCAATATTAGATGGAATGCTTATGAAGGAATTTCAAACCCAATCATACTCTTCTGTGTTCAATGTCGTAAAATAAAAGTTTATTTTTGCTTCCAAATTTGTCAAATGTTCAAATACAATAGGAATCATTCCTTTTATGCAGCTTTTATGTATTAAGGAAGCAGTTCAAAGTTACCACCTTCAGCTCTATTTATCAAAATTACAACTTGTTTTTTTAAATGAAACCATCTTGTATGTCGAAGTGAGGATGTTTTCATTTCTACCTTGCATATTTGTGTTGATGCTATTAAGTTGTGCAAATATCTCTATCAAATATTCCAGCTTGGGAGCCCAAAATTCACATTGCAGATATTCCAAGAAGCGGTCATGTTTTTCTTCTTTCAAAAACGCATGCAATTCCTTATAGAGTTCATGTATCCACCGGTAGCATGTCTGTACTTGCATTGTTTTAAAACATACATTTTTAATCTCAGGTAGGCTCAAATGACACCGTAAGTTTACAGCTCTATTCGGTCTGTGACTGGCCGAATAAATAGGCTCCCTGTATTACGTCCGAACAGGCTCTCTCCACTATGTCCAATTGTCACTTATATAACGTTGCTGTGGCTATGTTTAATTCAGTTTCTTTTACTTCGTTTCTCTGAAGGATTCCCTGCTTGTAGTTTGGTTCTATTGCGTTTGCGCAGGCGTCTCACACACAGAACAACTCTCCTTCCATGTGCGCCAGCAGAATCCACCAAACTCAATGCCGTCATCTCTCATAGTTTACTAGAAACACTTCTATCAAATCTCTTTCTACACACACATAAAACACCTAATGTTTCCACGCATTCATTCACCGCTACCACACTAGAGACATCTCTATGAAACACAACTTACTTCTTTACAGAAATCTTATACAAGTCATTAACATTGTATTTAACCCACTGCTACAATAAATTTTATAATCTTAGAGGTTGAATTGTTGTTTATATCATCGAACAGCCATCTAACACACGAACACAGTTGGGGACGTCTGTCTGTCACAATCTATTATCAACAACTCCCCTCACCGACATCGTCTCTTCACCCAACAATTATGGAGTTAACCTAACGTGAGAACAACTTTTGTAAAACTAATAACCAACGGACAACGTTAAGGTGGTAGTATTCTCAAAAACCACTACGCTAATGAACAAGACGGTGGACACTACATTCTGTTATAGCAACAAGATACGAAGATAGTGAATTCACCATACTGGCGATACCATCAGTAAACTAATGACCCAATCTTATATCAAATTAATGGGCTAAAAGGTCCATTAAGCACCCTACCTCTTGAGAACCATCAGACTTTTGTGTTTAACAGTAAATACTTGTGCTGGGAATCCATATCAACTCAAATGTGTTCAAATAAGCAACACTTCAACGGCCTAGTTTTAATATGATTAACCATTTCAGAAGCTTGGTTTAACACTTGCTTTAACTCAATCGGCATTGTTCTTGAAACTCGTACCTCCCTATGTAGGAATAAATGAGTGCGTATAACATTATGATTTTGCTGTTGTACGAGAGATACAAAACCTTTAATAGAGCCTATAATAGATGGTGCCCCATCGGTACATATTCCAACACATGAATTCCAGGATAAATTCCATTTTTTCAATGTAGGCAGATAAAATGTCAAAAATATCTTGACCTCTTGTAGTGAGTGACATTTCTTCGCAACGAAAGAACTGATTTACGGTTGGTTATCATCAGTAAATCGAATAAAATGTAAGTAATTGTGCTTTGTTGTTAATGTCAGTTGATTCGTCAACTCGCAGAACAAATTCTGAGTTCTGAAGTTTGTTCTCTACATTTTCCTGTATATCAGCAGATAAGTCCATAATTCTCCGATGGGTTGCATTATTTGAAAGCAGAATCATGCTTATTTCTTGCTCGGCTTCATCACCTAACATGGTTTTAACAAGCGGGCAAGATAATCGACTTGGTTAAAGTATGTGATTTCGTTTGTAATGAAATCATTTCTGCTATCTCAATAGACGCGATTGGAGCCTTTTCAGAAGCGTTCGCCCCTTTTTCAAAATAGTTTCTTTGTTTAGAATGCTATTCAAGCAGTCTTTGGAAGTACTTTAGGTCTTGACATTGAAGATGAGTTTTTAGTAATAAAATGTCTTTCCAACTTGCTGGGCAACATTCCTTCGTGAGACATTTTTTCACCACAAACAACACGCAGCGGAAGAGGTTGATCATCGTTGCCAGTGCAATGAAACCCAAACTTTAAATAACTATTGCAATATTAAAGATTGAGTCGAACTTTCGCTTTATTATCACAATGTTCAGTTGCTTTTGACGAACATTCTCTTTTAGATTCATAATCGTCACGCTTATATTTCGTCTTAATAAACTTGTCCTTTTTATGAGTAATTTAGTCTGTTAATATAAATTGTCATACCATAATTAGCCTTATTGAACTGAATGACACAACTACCTCTCATTCTTGGTTTAGAACTTAATATTTAGTTGTTTGCCACTTAGACCTTTATATATGAAATCTCTGACGAATTTCGTTTTGTATTTTTCATGTTTTGAAATATAACCTTACTTTTTCGAGGTACACCTAATTACATCTTGTGGCGCACCAGTGCACCACGGCGCACGATTTGGGAACCACAGGTCTAACGTCTTAAACCGAGATGATGGAGTGGATAGCGTTGATTAAGATATAAATTAGTGGGGAATGAACGGCGTATTCTCGGCTGGGAAGTTTTCAGATTGAACTCCAGAAAAAGCTATGCATCAGCGACAGCCATTTACTCACCAGCATGGAGAGAATCTTGAGGGTAAAAATCTAATTCTATTACAATCAGAGTACACTACCCTGCTCTTTCTCCCACGCTAATTCCACTCCGAATAGAGCACGTCACCCAACTGTTTCCGAAGTCTAATTCTACTACAAATGGAGTATGTTGCTCTAATGTTTCTCCCAATTTGTAACACAAGATTCAAAACGGGGAGCATTTCAGAGAGAATGAAATAGTATTGCATGTATTTGTGTCATACGTGATTTCTTGATAAGGTGACGTACTGAATAAATTGGAAAAATAAAAATGTTAATTATCTTATTTAGGGAAATGACAGCAATTATAGTATCTATAAATAGCTGTAGAAAATTCTCCATTGAGTTACTGAAACAATCTAAGCATGTAAATTGAAGAAAACTGAAATAACCACACTGAACTGTCAAATCTCGTTACCGGTCTTGATCACCTATATTTAGGGATAATGATGCTGATGATGATGACGACGACGACCATGATGATGATGATGATGATGATGATGATGATGATGATGGGGGGTGCTGCTGCTGCTGCTGCTGCTGATGATGATGATGATGATGATGACGATGACGATGACGACGACGACGACGGCGAGGACGATCACGACGACGGCGGCGGCGACGATGAGGAAGTAGAAGATGAGGGAGAAGAATATTTTTTTTGTTTTGGCGTGCAATACTTGGAGTTGCAACAGTTGCAATGTTAATTAGTTAGTTCACCGCAAGGCAGTGATGTAAAATATTAAAGCTGAGATTGGGCGAGTCGGGAAAAGCAGAGTGGTTGCGGCAGTTAAATAAAAAGAAAAGAAAAGCGGAAGAGACGCCAAATTTCTCACATATTTCTGATTCACCAACGTCTTGGTTTTCAAATAGGACTAACCATGCCCCTGAGTCTGAAAGATTGCTTGGCGCTCGTTATATAGTGATATAAATCTGCGAAATCATTGTGTCTCCATAGCATGAAACTATTAGTAGTTCTTGTTTTAATACTGTGTACATTAACTGAGGTTTATCTCTCACTGGATGGAATACTTTTATGTTGATCCTACCTAGAATGGAACAGCAATATGTATATATAGATATATATTTATTTATGTATTTATACATACATATATGTGTGCGTGCGTGTGTATGTCTGTGTGTGTGTGCTTGTATGTGTGTGCGTACGAGCGCGTATGTGTATGCGTGCATGTGTATGTACAACCTAGGGCTACGTTAACTGCCAATGCTATTTCTTTATCTGTTTTGTTTTTTTTTTGTCAAGCTTTGTCTTCCTCTTATCTCACCTCTTAACCTTCCCTTCTCTTTCACTATAACATTCAATCTCCTCCAACCCCTACTTTTCTCTCTCTCTTCTCTTTAAACATTTATATTTGTAAACACCACTAAACATCTTGCATTTACCACGGTAATCTAAAAAAGGGAGGCCAAACTTTAATCATTTAATTTGGACTTGTCGGTGGCAGCACATGCATGACGCCATGCACACATTAGTTATGAATATGGCTGGCTTGAAACAGTTGTTGTGATAGGAGAGTAAGCAGCATTTGTCTTATTTTGTTATCTGTATTTTGTTCTCCGTGCACATATATATCTGAAGATTAACTGTGTTTTTCTAGCTTCCTACCTCCATAACAGATAGATAAGAATTGCTTTTTTTTTTATAGTTAACATTGAAGATGAAGAAGGTGGACTTGAATTCCACAATTATTCGAGTAGTTCTCTGTGTTATTTTTTCTGAGCTGATTTTGCCTTCCTGCACTCATCTGTGTGCTTGTGTGTGTGCGTGTGTGTGTGTGTGTATGTGTGTGTGCGTGTGTGTGTACAATTAAAATAAAGATAGAGAATTATGCATTTGCAGTTTTTATATTTACAGTCTTTTATACAATATATTTTCTTTAAACCTCTGTTCAATATATTTTACTTTTGCATGGATATCTTGTTGAGTGGTGTCTGAAGTTTCAAACTCTGCTAGTGACAACACCTTGCATAAAACTGCAGGGGTATGTTATGAACCAGAATGAAATATGAGTGGAGCTGAACCAACGGGATGCAAATGGACATCATATAGCAACATATCAAAGTTACAAAAAAACATATGTTGGACGGGGGTTTACAGAGAATATACGGTATAAAAGGCTCTAACAATAAACACTGAGTAGCTGTATAATTCTCCTTAATCTGGGATTTATCCATCGGGTGAAATATACTGGGATTGATTACCTTAAATAGTCTCAGTTTCTTCCATATCATTCGATTGTGTTAGCCAGAACTTGGATTGTTCTACAGTAATTCAACGGTACCTGTCTCAATTTATTATCGTTATTCATTCACTATATATATATATATATATATATATATATATATATATATATATATATATATATATATATATATATATATATATATATATATATATATATATATATATATATATATATATATATATATATATATATATGTATATATATATATATGTATGTATGTATGTATGTATGTATGTATGTATGTATGTCCTTATTCAATTTTATCCCAAGATTTGCTGCCATCAGAGGAAGAACCGGTTTCTAACCTAGATTCAAGGCTCCTTCATTGGAATTTCTACATCAACAACAGGTTATTTTTGTTTGTATGTGTATTTCGTCCCCACCCAGCTTATTCTCCAGACCTTTTGTCTACCGACTACCACTTTTCAAGCACCTTGAAGGTTTCCTGCGAGTGAAGGAGTTCAAAAGTGAAACTGTAGCTGAATGTGTGTTGAAAACGACCATGAGCTCCAGAACTCCAGATTTTTATGTTACCGGAATAAACAAACTTGTAAACTCGTTGGCAAAAATGTATTCATTGCAATGGTACTTACTTTGATGAATAAAATTTCCGCATCGTTGAAATATATTGTAATGAATTTCATGTTTCAAAACGTTGCTTAAGTTTTACTCAGCCTGATATATATTATGCATACAAGGCGATATGTGTCTGTTTGTTTGAGCAAATACGATGAAGTTTTACAACTGAAGTTGTTAAATGCTAACAAAGAAACTGAATTCAAAGAGCCGCCTTGAAGGGCTTTCAAAATTCCAAGCTGTATAGTAAAATTATCTTTCTAAACATGATTTAATCCAATTCCGTTCTTTCTGCAGCGTTTGCCTCTGTTTATTATCAATAAGGATTTTAGTCATTCTAAATAACAACTCAATTATATATACATATAATGAAAATTCCTGTTTTTGTACGGCTTAATCTGTTATTGGAACTTCTATCAGTATTGGCTAATATGCCTCCTATTTCCAAATCCTGTTTTAACTTTGGAAGTCTATGTGCGTGAATGAAGGAGAAACTACCATAAGTTAAAGAAATGTTTATTATTCACAGTGGAAATTTAGTATTTTATGATACGTTTTTATTAGTTAAGATTATTCAAAGAAATCTATTTGCTTACGTAATTGGCAAAAGTAAATCATAAACGTTGGTAGACGCAAGAAACTTAGAATATGATTATAACTTAAGATACTTTCAAAATGAAGGACATTTATCTGTTTCTGAGAACAATGATCCTACAATCTATTTCTTATAATTGAGTTTCCACATTCTGATAAAATTTTAACTATTAAAGCTGTCTGTATTCTGTTTTGACTTATTTAATGTTATATTTTGTCTCGTAGAATTCCTAATAAAGTGCCAAACTTTAATGTTCCTCTTATCTAACCTGTTTTTTTTTCTGTCACCCTCACAACGGAAACCAAATCGACATTAGTTACATCTCAATCTTTAATCATGGAAAATAGAATTTAATCATTCAAATTTATGGACATTTATCTTACGACTGAACGGGGAATATATGTTTACATTCAAATAAAAGACGTGGTGCGCATTAAGATATTAATTTGATTATTGGATTTATTTACAGGAAGATTTGTTAGAACGAAGGACTCCCAAGTATCAATAAAACCGCGTCGCAATTCATACCATTTCTCCTTTTAAATGTTGTTTTTCTATCTGCGATGTTTCTTTATTTCCAGGTATTCTAATGCTTTTCGGAAATAATATTTGTATCTAAAATGCGATGATGGAAACACAATAAAGGATTAAATCTAAAAAGACTGGCTTTAGATGCCGATTGAAAGTATTTCACTTCATATCCACCGCTCATTCCATCGACAACAACCTGTACAGTTTGCCCTATTTCTCCATTTCATGTCGACACCGTTTTGTATATCTCAAATCAAAGCACTTATAACCCTAACCCTAGTATTACTTGACCTGGTGATGTTATACAGTTGTTAATCCTTCGATGCTTCAACTGGATACAGCTGGATAAATCTATTTCATACATCTCTGTTTAATCATGCCTACATATGTGTGCATGTGTGTGTGTGAGTTCGTGTGTACGTGTGTGTGTGCGTGTACGCGAGCGTGAATGCGTGTGCAAACAACGATTGACATTGCTAATATTTTACGTAACAATTAGATGGGAATACATATTAATGATAATGGTGCTGTTGTTTTTGTTTGACAATCACGATTAACTGAAAACAAGCCAACCTTAGCAGGAAAAAAGAGTAGAAAGTGAAGTTGTCAGCGAAACCCGACATGATAAAGAAATCATTCAAATGGCTTTCATTTGATTGTTTTCTATAAAAGAGACTCAGTGATTTTACAGTACTTATATTCGTTCTTTTCACTTTGACTTACAATGGTGAAATTAATGGTTGTAAATGAACTGGAATCGGTTCAATTGATTTTTCCTTTCATTCTGCTAAATTTCGCTAAGCGTCTCGTCAAAAGACATCATGATTACCATGTTTTGAAACAGACAATGGAGTCTGTGCTGTTCCGCTATGAAACATAGCTATTACGACTTAGCTCCCATTCAGGATGCATTAGAGAGCAATAAATTTACTCCGCTATGGTACTAGCTATTTTCCCATTCGCTTTCATCTAGCATACGGCAATTGGCAGGCATGTACAGCCAATATATTTGCCCGATTCCTACACTTGTTTCAACATTGTTAATACCTGCTTTTGTTTGCGTCATAGATTATGGATTTAATAACAACTCTAGAATATGTCATTTACATTCAAAATATTAGCGATTTCGTTCCGAGGTTTAGTATTTGTCCCACGAATCCATGTTATTTTTGTTCAATAGATCTCTGCAGAATTTTAAAGGATGGATATTGCTATGTATTTACAATGGAGAATGCGGTTTGATAGACTGGTGTCTTGTGCCAAAATGAGCGTAACTATATCAAACGAGGAACTCTCTTTAAAGTAAATGAAAGTCTAACACAGTCTACAATCTAATCATCCAAAAAAAACAGAGGCAATGAAATAAAACACAGACGAAAAAAAAATTAATAATATAAATTGAGGTTTGTCATTTGAAAAACTGCGAGCAGAAATAATCGAAGTGAGAGGTTGAATGCTGAAGCAATATACATACGTACATCTGCATGTGGGTGAAGGATAACAGTGAAAATACATAAGTGTCTTAAGCACCTGTTGTTTGCCAAGATGCTCACAGCTCTTGACTCGATTATGTCGCTTCACAGATGATAATATATACATTCATGTACACACACACACACACACACACACACAATATTCTGTGGTGCTCAGATGCAGCACAGAATTTTGTCAGTGAACAGGTCGCGGTCTCAAAGCGACGAAAATATTTTGACAAATCAAATTTAAATGTTGAAATGAATCTAACGGATTTTGTGTGTTATTTTAAATGGTTTATAAACACCTTCCACGCTGCAATTGTTTTCGTTCCAGCACACGATCTCAGATCAGGTCACTTGCTATGCAAGTACATCTCCGTAATATATATATATATATATATATATATATATATATATATATAATATATATATATATATATATATATATATATATATATATATATATATATATATATATATATATATATATATATATATACATATATATATATATATATATATATATATGTATACACCGATATCTGTATATACGTGTGAGTGATATATACATACATACATAGATACATACATACATATATATATATATATATATATATATATATATATATATATATATATATATATATATATATATATATATATATATATATATATATATGTATACCACATGCACGGACACATAGCGTTGCTCTCTGTACTGAATTGTATTTCGCTTGTTTGTATTCCATACCATCGCACAGATGTATGCTTGCAGGTATGTATAAATGTATACATGTATGTAAACGGTACCACTTAAGTCTTCATATGCTTCTCATAAGTAAAATGATTACTTATTAACCTGTATACATATGTTGTGTTCAGAGCGAAATATTTAGGTTTGTAGCAGACAAATACAGGTTGGATGGTGACGGGGGATGTATTTTATTAAGTACGAAAGGAACTGATTCAGTAGGATTTGTTGACGTAATCAGCAAGACTAAAATGAGAATGGCGCTCATAACGATGGTGTTTAAAAACTTAATTCTTACAGGAATTTCTATCTGGAAATATATTGTTCAATGTGGTGGTATATATATTTCTTTCTTTTTTTTTTCATAGAGGAGCAAATTAATACGTTTGGCCAAATTCAATAAAGATGTCAAAAATAGAATATGCAATGTAGATGAAATAATTAATTATAATTTTTGATTGTTCATTATAAAATCTTAAGTTGTTTTATGTTTTATTAATGTTTGATTAAGATTTAATTGTTGGCGATAAAAATTATGTAATAGGAAAATGTTTCGTTTAAGTATTAAATCATTATGTAAAGAACTAAATGATTTAATTAATTGATTCAAGGACAATACAAAACTTCGTATGAGAAATACTAAATATTAAAGAAAATATATAAAAGACATAATGTATCACGCAGGTATGCATTAATATTAAGAGGCTTAGGTATATAAAAGAAATTAGTATAAAATAGTTGTTTGGTGTAAAGAGACAAAATATTAGAACATATATATATATATATATATATATATATATATATATCAAAATATGCTGAATAAAATATATAAACTCGATAAAAACTCATGGTCTTCATATTGGAACAGGTTACAGAGTTTATAAATTGACAAAATATACATGTTCAAAAACGGTTGAATTAAAAGAAAATTCATTTTTCCCGTCTTTCTCGATAGGAATGTCACTGAACAGAAGTTTAAAAGCATATTTCTAGAAAAAGTTTATTTATCGAGTTAGAATATAATATAGGCGCAGGAGTGGCTGTGTGGTAAGTAGCTTGCTTTCTAACCACACATTTCCGGGTTCAGTTACACTGCATGACACCTTAGCCAAGTGTCTTCTACCTCGGGCCGACCAAAGCCTTGTGAGTGGAAACTGTGATATATATATATATATATATATATATATATATATGTTAATTCTCTAAATGAAGTATTAACAGTAACTGCACGATAAAGTGTAGTATATTGCCACTTAAGTGTGGCTGACCCCTAGGGGTGGATGTTACTGTTGCTTTTAGCCCCAGGAGGACATCTCCTCCAGCTGGCTTATCGACACACGACTGTGTCCTGTTTGCCAAGGGAAGTTATCCCTCTCGGTGAGAGGGATAACTTCCCTTGGCAAACAGGACACAGTCGTGTGTCGATAAGCCAGCTGGAGGAGATGTCCTCCTGGGGCTAAAAGCAACAGTAACATCCACCCCTAGGGGTCAGCCACACTTAAGTGGCAATATACTACACTTTATATATATATATATATATATATATATATATATATATATATATATATATATATATATATATATATATATATATATATGTTGTTGTTGTTGTTGGCACTCCGTCGCTTACGACGTCGAGGGTTCCAGTTGATCCGATCAACGGAACAGCCTGCTCGTGAAATTAACGTGCAAGTGGTTGAGCACTCCACAGACACGTGTACTCCTAAAGTAGTTCTCGGGGATATTCAGCGTGACACTGTGACAAGGCTGACCCTTTGAATTACAGGCACATATATATATATATATATATATATATATATATATATATATATTACGGAGATGTACTTGCATAGCAAGTGACTTGATCTGAGATCGTGTGCTGGAACGAAAACAATTACAGCGTGGAAGGTGTTTATAAGCCATTTAAAATAACACACAAAATCCGTTAGATTCACTTCAGCACAGAATTTTGTCAGTGAACAGGTCGCGGTCTCAAAGCGACGAAAATATTTTGACAAATTAAATTTAAATGTTGAAGTGAATCTAACGGATTTTGTGTGTTATTTTAAATGGCTTATAAACACCTTCCACGCTGCAATTGTTTATATATATATATATATATATATATATATATATATATATATATATATATATATATATATATATATAACGTGAAGTATATTTGCCACTTAAATGCGGCTAAACCCTAAGGGTAAATATTTCTGTTCCTTTTAGCCCCAGGAGAATATCTCTGCCAGCTGGCTATTGACACACATCTGTGCCCTGTCGGTATTTGCAATGGGAAGTAATCCTTCCCATCTTGATCTGGCGAGATACGCACGGACTCGAGTTTCTGGGTATTTACCATTCGTCAGCGTACGACAATCACTTATCTACGATACGAAGGCGTCCCAATGCAAATGCATATTATACTTTTTCCAGTGACGAAAATTCACTGATCTCGAAAAAGTGAAAACAAGTAATAAACATTCACCCGTATGGTTTAACCGCATTTAAGTGGCAAATATACTTCACGTTGTCGTGCAGTTACTGTTTATACCTCGTTCAGAGATTTAACATTGGTTATATATTCGCCATGATAGATCGCTGACCTCTACATTTTTATTTTTTTCTCCTTGTTTCTCTCCTTATTTCTTTCTGTGTTCCTTTCAGTTGAAGAGCTTAGGCTCAAAACGTCAAAGACTTTCTCTATTGCCGAGCGTTAAACTAATACATCCATTTGTTGTTTACACCACCTGTCTTCGTCTGTTGTTTTTTTCGTAAATTCTCCCATATATATATATATATATATACGACAGACTTCTTTCAGTTATGTACATACGACAGACTTCTTTCAATATGTGACCGCGTGTGTATCGTTGGCGATTTGATTTTCTTTCTCCGTCTTCCCTTCTTTGGACATTCTCACGCTCGAAACGTGAAATCCTCTTTCTTTTCTTTCCTTTCATGAGTGTCCAAAATAACACTGTACTTATTCAACGTCCTCGCGTTGTTGTTTTTTCTTGCTTGTTCATGTTTGAATTGACTATCTATATATATAAAGATGAGAATGTGTGTCTGTGCGTCTGTCTGTCTTCTGTCTGTTTGTGTAAATCCCTAAAACTTGAGAACTACACAACCAATTTCATTGAAATTTTACACATGCCTTACTTAGAGCCCATGTAGTGTTTTAGGTCAAAAAGATTTTTAGCTTCATGCTTAGTGCGAGCGTAATGCAATATCACATCTCATCCACTATTGCAGTATTACGTCTCAAATGTGAAACAATAAAATCTCTTTGTTATGTCAGATATTTTCACTTTAATAGTTTCACTTTAATATTAACATGTATATATACTTACATATATATATAATATATATGTTATATATATATATATATATATATATATATATATATATATATATATATGAGTGTGTGTGTATGTATACATCTGCACTAATGTATATATATAGATGCATATATATACATATACATGCATATATATATATGTATACATATATATAGATGTATATACATAGATGTAGGTATATATAAAAATGTATATGCATAGCTATATATGTATAGATGTATATATATAGATATAGATGTAAATGTATACATATATATGTGTAGATGTCTATATATAGATGTACATGTAATATGTACACATATATATATACACATATTTACATGCATACATATATATATACACGCATACACACACACATACACACAAACACACACACATACACACAAACACACACAATCATACATATGTGACTGTGTGGTAAGAAACTTGGTGGTGTCTTCTGCTATAGCCTCAGTCCAGCCAAAGCCTTATGAGGGGATTTTGTAGACAGAAACTGAAAGAAATCAATCGTGTATATATGTATGTATATATGTAAGTGTATGTGTGTGTATTTCTCTCTGTGTTTCTTCCTCATCACTGCTTCACAACTGCTGTTCGTTTATTTTCATCCCCATAACTTACTGGTTTGACAAAAAGAAACTGATAGAAATTTGAAACACAAAATCCAAACCTAGGGTGAAGGGTAATGCTGTGTGTTTCAGACAATTTCATGGACTAAAATTACTGAATGGATCCTTATAATATTTGGAACTTAATTTCAATGCATAAGGGTGGGTATAATGCAATATGTTTGGTTTGAATTTGAGATGGCTTAAAGGGGGAAGAACTCCAAGAAAATTCATACATTTTCGGTGTTGATGAAATTTCAACCATGGGTAATTGACATACATCAAGATGTATTCTCAAACTTTCCACTTCTCATGAGGATTCTAAGACCCCCTAATCGGGGCCTTTACTCCCAAATTTTAGTCATTTTTCATAATCCAAAACTAGGTCAAAAGTACTGAATGGATCTTTACGAAATTTGGTAATTGTATTCTATGCATAATGGCCATAACCCCCATGAAAATTCATATATTTTTGCTGTTGATGAAATTTTAACCATACATATTAGACACAAATGAAGTAATATTTCTAAAATTTCATCTTCTTAGAAGTTAGAAAAACCCCTTCATGGGGAATTAACACCCACAATTTAGTCGCTTTATCTAAGCAAAGACGAATACAGTTTTACTCTTGGAAGCTCTAGGGTCACCCGAGCACAAAAGATGAGCGTTATTTGTAATTCAATGGTAAAACAGAGTAAGAGTTTGCTTTGAGATATACTCACATTGTGTTTTCTGCAATTTGGTGCATAAACTCTCAAGCATCCTTGACTCCACTGATTCAGTTGCAAAGTATTGAGTAAAGTTATTTCTTTGCAGACCTCCTTTCAGTCTTTTTATTATCACTGGGTCACACATAGTCCCCAGGTGGTAACATTGATTTAAAGGCCTTCCCAGATGAGTGACTGGCTATTCAAAGACATTCATAGATTGGAAATTTATTCTGTCGAGTTACCTATCGGTATAGTGGTCAGTTGCAAACTTCAGAGGTGACACTTTCATTTCTTCTTAGCCGTCAAGTCACATAGTTGTTAATGTTTATTTCAGTTGGGTCACGCCCTTCCAATTGCTATAGATCCGTAATGCAACTTACGGCTGTGCCCGTCACCTATATGGTGAGGAATTCTACATTAGGGAGTAGTAACGACTAGGGTAGGGTAGCTGACTGTTTATTGTGATCATTTGTCTTTTGGCTTCCTGTAGCTCTGCTCTCTTTTACAAACCCAGTGAACATACATATATTTCTTATTTCAAAGAAATTCGAACAATAGATATAACAACCAAGTCAAAAAGATTCTCATAAAATTAAACTTCTCTGGTTGACATTAAGAAACCCACCCCCAAAAGGGGCCTTAACTCCCACACTTTAGAGGTCCATGACCTCCATTTTTCAGGAGCAAGATACTTTTAACAGGTTCCAAAAGACTGCAATTTTGGACTCTGTGCATAAACATCAGTAGAATGGCATACATGTGACATGATTAGAATTTTTTACGGTGTCTAAAGAGTGAAAGAACCCTCATCTGCAATTCTGATGAAATTCGAATCATCGGTATTCCACTTCATTAGAGAAAATATAACAGAAAAGTCTAATTCATCCATTGCATGTAATACGGGCAACGCCGGGTATCTCTGCTAGTGTGTGTATGTGTATATATATATATATATATATATATATATATATATATATATATATATATATATGTTTGTGTGTATGTGTTTGTTCCCCCATCATCGCTTGACGACCGATGTTGGTGTGTTTACGTACCCGTAAATTAGCTGCTCGCCAAAAGACGCCCACAGAATAAGTACTAGGCTTACAAAGAATAAGTCATAGGCTTGATTTCTTCAAATAAAAGCGGTGATCCAGCATGGCCGCTGTTTATGACTGAAACAAATAAAAGAATAATATAATAAAATGAGGGAGTGTGCTCCATATTTCTTAATACACTTCTCCTTGAATTACTGCCAGGATTCTATATTTTGAACGTAGTATATTAGTGAGATAGAAAAGTTCTTGAGAATAATATCGTATGAATTGCACGGGATCAAAATATAACTGACACTCTGTCGGTCAAACGAATGTCCTGCTTGTGAAATGAACGTACAAGTGGTTGAGCACCGCACAGACACGACCCCACCTTACTATATTTTAGGAGGTTCAACGTAACACAGAATATGACAAGGCTGGTCCCTCTCAAATACAGATACTACTCATTTCTGCCAGTTGAGTGAAATGGTGCCACGTGAAGCAAGGTGTTTTGCTCAATGAAACAACGTGCCATTGGGAATCGAACTCAAGACTCTGAGATCGTCAATTGAATACGGTAACCACTGAGCCACTCCCCTTCTCTTATATCAATATCGTCAAAAATTATAATTAGATTTTGTGTATCAATACTTTGGGTTTCTCTAAGCATTTGTAAGTACGTATGTGTTTTCGTTGTGTATATACCAACATCATCATATTGTCTTATATTTATGTGCGTACACTAAAATAGGCTTTGCGAAAATCAATTGACAAATAGCAAGAACATCGTGGAAGAACGATTTAACAACACACCAAGTTGTTAATTATGCTGTTGGGCGACGAAAATGTTGACGCCTCATGAAATGAATTTTATTTTAAAGGGAATTTAATAGCTTTATGTGTTATTAAATAGCTCTTCACTTACGGAGTTCCTTCAGTTACATCACACGCTCTATGATCAAAACGCTTGCGAGGCAAACACCGAAATATAGAAATACATGAAATTTATTTCATGAGGCGTTAAAGTATGTCAGCGTGTGCGTGTATATATATATATATATATATATATATATATATATATATATATAATGCGTGCCTTTGTGTGTGTTGCTTTCAAATTTTGCACGAGGCCAGCGACTTCAGGAGACAGAGCACAATCGTTAACAGTCTGGGCACAATTCTTAGCTGCGTTTCGTCTGTCTTTGCGTGATTTCAAATTCCACCGAAATTGACTTTGCTTTTCATCTCTTGGACTCGATAAAATCAGTATCAGTTGAATATTGGGGGGGGGGGTAACGTATTCGACTTAACCCCTCCCATGGAAATTGCTGGTCTCGTGCCAAATTTTGAAATCATTATCATTGCTATTATTATTATTATTAAGAATGCGAGCTGGCAGAATCGTTAGCACGCCGGGTGAAATGCTTAGCGGTATTTCGTCTGCCGTTACGTCCTGAGTTCAAATTCCGCCGAGGTCAACTTTGCCTTTCATCCTTTTGAGGTCGATAAAATAAGTACCAGTTACGCACTGGGGTCGATGTAATCGACTTAATCCCTTCCCCCAAATTTGAGGCCTTGTGCTTCCGGGAGAAA
Organism: Octopus bimaculoides; assembly: GCF_046866305.1. Taxonomy (NCBI): domain Eukaryota; kingdom Metazoa; phylum Mollusca; class Cephalopoda; order Octopoda; family Octopodidae; genus Octopus; species Octopus bimaculoides. The sequence continues at coordinate 18,213,513 of NC_142949.1, read as the reverse complement.
GGACTATAATTCTTCCTTCGTAACAAAGTGTAGGTAAAAATGCACCGGAGTCTTTAGTAATCTGTCAACTCACAACAATGATCTCAGACAGATAGTGCTTTCCTTAAGATGAGCGCTGAGCCCAATGAGACTGCTTTTTGCATGACATGAATCTTGCATGGGATTTCCAGTTGCCTTAAGAAGTCTTCAAGCTTCAATGCGATTGAGTCCAACGCTCCGATCACCACTGGTATCACTTTTACATTACCCTCTCGCATTCTATAGAGTCTTGCCATTTCCACTTTCAATTCGGAGTAATTGATGATTTTTTCCAACTTCTTTACTCAGCATTTACGTCATTTGATCTGACAGTATTGTTTCTCTTATTTCAATATGACAATAACCGGCCGACGGTGTTCGATTACACGATCCGTTTGAAGATCATCCTCCTGCTAACTTTACTTGGTACATGCTCATACTAGTTCTCTGTTATTTCATATTGCTATTTACGGCATAAGTGCTAATAAAGATACTCACACACTTTATCGTAGCGGCGGTTGTATTTTTTTTTGTGCAAGGCTCTCACATTCACATACCAAGTGGATCAGATTTTCCACACTCTTATTATTATTTTATGTTTGACTTTTGTTTTGCATTTATACAAGTTGGATCCAAGTCTCACCCAGAGACCTCAAGAGACAACAAGTTAGAAGTTCATGTAGGTTTTATGCCTAGGGTACCATATATTTGGATTTGTACAATTTTGTTCTAGTGAACGTTTAAGAAACCATAAGAAAATTATGTGTTTGCTTTAAAATTTGAGATCACAGTATATTACGTAGGATATGGGCAGTTCCCATGAGCACTATCTTTTGAACTTCAGCCATTTTGGGGTTTCCTGGCATCTGAGCTAGGTAGTAATCAGCCCGTTTCGCTGTCATTCCCAGGGCACCTATGACAATAGGTATTGTTTTCGTCTTCAGGTTCCACATTTTGCTAATTTCTATTTCAAGATCTTTATATTTGCTCAGTTTTTGGTAGGTCTTGACAGATACGTTTATATCAATTGGGACAGTCATATCAATGAGGAGGCATGATTTTTGTCTGAAGTCTTTCAGTATGATGTCTGGCCTATTTGCGTCTATCTTTCTGTCAGTTTGAATGGTGAAGTTCCAGAGGAGTGCAATATGATCATTTTCAAGTACTGGGGGTGGCTTATGTTCCCACCAGTTTTTATCATGGGGCAAGTCCAGGTTTTTGCATATTACCCAGTGAATATAGAATATATTGTGCAGCTCTATCATGACCGTTGAGATACTCTGTAGGCGCAAGCAGACTGCACATGGAGACAACATGATCGATGGTCTCATTTTGTTGTTGGCATATACGACATAATGGGGAGCTGCCGTTCTTTAATATGTTGGCCTGGTAGTTCTTTGTAGGTAGGCATTGATCTTGGGCTGCTATGATAAACCCCTCTGTTTCTGATTTCAAGCCAGAGGCCATTAGCCATTGATGGGTAAGGGCTTTGTCAATATCTGCATTATTCGCTCTCTTTGGGTATTTGCCATTGAGAGGTTTTCCATGCCATTTTTCAGTCATAATATCTAAGGCAGCAAGTTTAGCACAGGTTTTCAAGCGCTTAGCTTTTTCTGCAGGTGTTTCTAGTTCGTCTAATTCTTGAATTTGTTGCAATTGGAATTCACTTAGATATTCCTTTGCCTGTTTTGCTACTGAGTAAGATGCTTTCTTGCTTTCATGTTTTAAGACAAGTTTTAGCATCCAGTCCTCAGAGTTTTTCAGATAGGTGTCTAGGCCAATTGTGGCTACCTTCATTGATAATGCCAGCTGTAGAAGTCCTCGGCCTCCCTCTTTTCTTGGCAGATAAAGACGTTCTATATCTGCCAATTATTATTATTATTACTATTATTATTATTATTATTATTATTATTATTATTATTATTATTATTATTATTATTATTATTATTGGGTGAGAGAGCAGTGCATGTCATCAAAGTGACACTGGGGTAAAATATACGAAGCCCATTATACCCATCATGACTACCTGTCTGATAAGGGTACACCAGGCACATGCGTCATAATCATATATGTGCGACATGGTGATCTCATATCAAGATAGACAGCGCATGACCTCGCAGGTGGGGCCCAGTTAGAATTTCCTTCACGCTGAGTAGCCCATCCCGTTCAAAAGTCCCTGAATAAGGGTTCTTTAAGGATGTTGAGCAAAACACCCATGTCTCCAAAAGTGAATTATTCAAACCCCAAAGAATTCCTCTCAACACATGGCTATGATGCTCCCCGCCCCCACTACTTCTGCTCATGATCAGAGATGCACATATCGTCATCCACTAAGGGACATGCTCAACTGGCTAATGTCAAACAACCGACCAGCAAATTTGTGGTATTAAGCAGAATATTTGCCGTAGCCCATCTTTTTATACCAACACAAAACAATGTACATTTTAATACTTCCAATCAATTAAGATCGGAAGCCATGAGAGTCACAGCCTGGTACTGCATTAGGGCATAGGCAGTATTGTTATTATTATTATTATTATTATTATTATTATTATTATTATTATTATTATTATTATTATTATTATTATTGTTCAGTAGTTTTATTTTTATAACGTGCTTTCACTTCACTACCGAGCGCAGCTCTGTGCGCCTTGGGTATGTGCTGTGGTTTGCTGTGGTGCTCTTATGTTTACTGTATTGAAAGTGTTTTGCGTAGAATGTGTGCAGTACCCAGTAGTGCAATTTTCTGTATGTTATATATATTTGTAAGTCCTGCTATTTTTGTTATGTATTTGTCTGAATATTTTTTTATTATACCTAAGGCACACCTACTATGATAGGAATTGTTTCTGTTTTTAGATTCCACATTCGAGTTATCTCTATTTCCAGGTCTTTGTATTTTGAAAGTTTTTCCATTTCTTTTAGAGAAACGTTGTCATCTGCTGGTATTGATACATCAATTAGAAAGCATTTTTTTTCTTCATGATCTTTGACAACTATATCTGGTCTATTTGCCTTAATTTCTCTATCTGTGTGTATTGGCATATCCCAGAGTATGGTTGCTTTCTCGTTTTCTGTGACCTTTTCTGGCGTGTGTTTATACCATCTTTTTTCTGTTGTTATTCCATAATGTTGGCATAGCTTCCAGTGTATATAGGTCCCAGATCTGTCGTCTCTGTGAATATATTCCTTCTTAGCCAGGACTGGGCAGCCAGAGATAATATGATTTATTGTTTCTTGTCGATCTCCACATATTCTACAGTTACTTGTTATATTTCTTTTCATTATGTGTTTTTGGTAATTTCTGGTGGGGAGGCTTTGGTCTTGTGCAGCAATTAAAAATCCTCTAGTCTCTGCTTTGAGTCCTGAGCTTCTCAGCCATTGCTGGGATTTTTCTCTGTCTATTTCTTTCGCATTTAGTTTAGCCCAGTATTTACCATGTAGGGGCTTTTCTTGCCATCGTTTTATCATGGTCCGTTGCTGTTCTAGTTTTAGTTTGGATTTCATTTGTTTTATAGCTTTTGTTGTTTCTTCTTCTTCTTCTTCGTATTTGTTAGGTAGATTGTTTTCTTGTTTGTATTTGTCAGCTTCCTTAAATACTGAAAACAGTTTTTTGTTTTGCTCGTGTTTTGTGGCTATTTGTATTAGTTTCCCTTGCTTCTGGAGTAGGTATTTTTGCAGTCCTATGGTGGTTATTTTATAATAGTTTTCTAGCTGTATAAGACCTCTGCCACCTTCTGTGTGTTGTATATATAGCCTTTCTATTTCAGATTTTGGGTGGTGCATCCTATATCCTGTCATTATTTTTCTTGTTTTCCTGTCTATTTTACATAGTTCGTTTATTATTATTATTATTATTATTATTATTCAGTAGTTTTATTTTTATAACGTACTTTCACTTCACTACCGAGCGCAGCTCTGTGCGCCTTGGGTATGTGCTGTGGTTTGCTGTGGTGCTCTTATGTTTACTGTATTGAAAGTGTTTTGCGTAGAATGTGTGCAGTACCCAGTAGTGCAATTTTCTGTATGTTATATATATTTGTAAGTCCTGGTGTTTTTGTTATGTATTTGTCTGAATATTTTTTTATTATACCTAAGGCACCTACTATGATAGGAATTGTTTCTGTTTTTAGATTCCACATTCGAGTTATCTCTATTTCCAGGTCTTTGTATTTTGAAAGTTTTTCCATTTCTTTTAGAGAAACGTTGTCATCTGCTGGTATTGAGACATCAATTAGAAGGCATTTTTTTCCTTCATGATCTTTGACAACTATATCTGGTCTATTTGCCTTAATTTCTCTATCTGTGTGTATTGGCATATCCCAGAGTATGGTTGCTTTCTCGTTTTCTGTGACCTTTTCTGGCGTGTGTTTATACCATCTTTTTTCTGTTGCTATTCCATAATGTTGGCATAGCTTCCAGTGTATATAGGTCCCAGCTCTGTCGTGTCTGTGAATATATTCCTTCTTAGCCAGGACTGGGCAGCCAGAGATAATATGATTTATTGTTTCTTGTCGATCTCCACATATTCTACAGTTACTTGTTATATTTCTTTTCATTATGTGTTTTTGGTAATTTCTGGTGGGGAGGCTTTGGTCTTGTGCAGCAATTAAAAATCCTTCAGTCTCTGCTTTGAGTCCTGAGCTTCTCAGCCATTGCTGGGATTTTTCTCTGTCTATTTCTTTCGCATTTAGTTTAGCCCAGTATTTACCATGTAGGGGCTTTTCTTGCCATCGTTTTATCATGGTCCGTTGCTGTTCTAGTTTTAGTTTGGATTTCATTTGTTTTATAGCTTTTGTTGTTTCTTCTTCTTCTTCTTCGTATTTGTTAGGTAGATTGATTTCTTGTTTGTATTTGTCAGCTTCCTTAAATACTGAAAACAGTTTTTTTGTTTTGCTCGTGTTTTGTGGCTATTTGTATTAGTTTCCCTTGCTTCTGGAGTAGGTATTTTTGCAGTCCTATGGTGGTTATTTTATAATAGTTTTCTAGCTGTATAAGACCCCTGCCACCTTCTGTGCGTTGTATATATAGCCTTTCTATGTCAGATTTTGGGTGGTGCATCCTATATCCTGTCATTATTTTTCTTGTTTTCCTGTCTATTTTACATAGTTCGTTTAGTGTCCAGTTAAGGATGTTGTAGCTGTAGCTTATAACTGGGACAGCTAAAGTGTTGATACCCATTATCTTGTTTTTAGCATTGAGCTCTGTTTTTAGTATTGATCTAACTCGTCTATAGTACTCTTTCTTTATTTTTTCTTTCATTTGTGTATGTTGTATCCTATCTAGTTCATTGACTCCTAAATACTTATATGGTTGGCTTTCGTCTAGTTCTCTTATTTCATTGGCTTTATCTAGTGTTATATTGCTACTTTTAACTAATTTTCCTCTTTTCAGGGTTGCTTTGGCACATTTTTCTAATCCGAATTTCATTTCTATTTCCTTGGTAAAGCCGTGTACTGTCTGTAGTAGTGTTTCTAGCTCTTTGTCGTTTTTTGCATATAATTTTAGGTCATCCATATATAGAAGGTGGCTGACTGTTTTTCCATAGCATTTGTAACCGCATCCAGTTCTATTTAGCAATTCTGTTAGAGGTGTGAGTGCCAGGCAG
>NC_142949.1:18200387-18205387 GCF_046866305.1 Octopus bimaculoides | reverse complement strand
TTATTTTGTATACCTGTTTCTCATTATTTTTTGATTTTGTTTTGTATCCCTGTTTCTCATTTACCGTAAACTTGCGCTACTTGCTTCCTTGTATTAATTTTATATGTTCTTTTCATTTTATCTTTATATCTTAGCGATGGTTCTTTGTATTTCATAGTATTATGTTTCGCATTTACTTGACAACCACTGCAATGCAGTAAGTTTCATGATTGAATGAAATCTGTAATGCTCTAACATTCGTTAGGAAATACCTGATTTCAACTCGTTTGAATAGCGTCTTCGCTGCTAGATGCTTTGCCCATTGAAATATTTAGCCTTAGAATCTAATATGTAATTCAGTTCGGCACTTAGGGCTTTATCAGTTATATTCATAGAATATCTCTCAGTAAAAACAGAACCACTACACAGCTTTATGCATGGCGTATTGCACAAAAAACTAGTGGCATATTTTACATACGTACTTAGCTTATGTGTATGTAATTGTTTGCCATTATACATTTGATTTCGTTAGCTGGACTGCACATCATGGCTTGGATTACGCTTATTAATCTTACAAGGATATATATATATATATATATATATATATATATATATATATATATATATATATATATATATATATATATATATATATATATATATATGCATGGATGGATGTATATTTGCACAATAATGAGCTCATAGGGGCAGAGCAATGACGAAAAAAATAGTACTCGAATGCAAAGGTACAGTAAAGCATATATATGTGTATATATATGCTGAGACCCCCTTCGGTCATGACTGACCATGGGATTGCACCTGGAATATTACCCTCCCAGGCACAAGTCCAGGCAAGGTTGTTTATGGAAGACCAGCAGTCGCCCATGCATAAAAGCCTCCCCTCTCCACGCCACCAGTGTTATTCAAGGGAGACGCAAAAGCCGATACAGCTTGGCATCTGTGATGTCGCAACTCGTTTCTACAGCTGAGTGAACAGGAGCAACGTGAAATAAAGTGTCTTACCCAAGAACACAACACGTAGCCCGGTCTGGGATTCGAAGTTACAAACTCACGATCGTAAGCTCGACGCTCTAACCACTGAGCTATGCGCCTTCACACACACATATATATATATATATATTATAATAGAAAAATGTTACAAAAGCAAAATAGAAACTACACGTGGAAATGTAAGGGGAAAGTAAGCAGGAAAATAAGCGAAAATGCACATTGGAAATCAAAAAGAGTTAAGGCTTTTTATGAAAAGTAACGATAGATATATACAATTAGATGAACTGAGGTAGGAATAAAGGTTATAAAAGTCATTATTGTGAGTTGTTAAAGAGATTTATACCATACCGGTTTCATGAAATTAATAATCATTGCTTTGAATGCACACTGAATTCTGAACAGTGTCAAGTCTATTAGTCCCTTAGTAAAAAGATTATGTGTAAGGGAGGTAAGTAGTTCTGGATTTGGTGCAATTAGGGTAGAACTGGATCTGTAATGTGAATGGTGTATGGGATGCATGGAGGTTAGTGGTATTAAATGGAATATTAGTAGTGTTCTATATTATGTTATGTGTTCATATTTAGTTGAGGAAGATATTTATTAATGAAAATTGCCTCTTTATTCATTCTTTGTTGTGTTGAGGTGTACTGTGAACATTGATAGACGGGAAAAATTAGGAAATTAGGATTAAGATTCCTCGCACAACTTTTTATGTGTCCACGACCTATATCTGTCTGTAATGTGGGTGGCGGATGTTCTTTGTGGAGAGTTGTTCTTCTACGGAGTGATATTCCTGTTTGGTCAATATAGTTATTACTGCACCGTACGCATGTAATGGGATAGATGAAATTTGATTTAATCTTAAATATTTCACCTTGTTTAAAGTTAACTCTGAACCCTCCAAAAGTTGGGGGCAAGTAAAACAGTTATATATATGTACACACACACACACACACACACACACACACACACATATATATATATATATATATATATATATATATATATATATAAACTTAGATAAACTTAGATATGTTTCAAACAAAGATTGGTCCAGGCCATGTCTAACTTATTAGCACTACCTAACAGGATTATCTAAATCCTTTTTACAATCAAGTAGTGAGTTCTTATTGAGTGAGTTGTATCCAGGTATGGGTGGCTTGTCTGGTATTCCTTGCAGAAATCTCTCTAGACTCCGTTTAAAGCTGATAGGATCCTTTTCCTCTTTTATCTGTTTCGGGACAATGTTAAACAGGGCAGGGCCTATTTAGGAAAATAAATTATGCCGCAGTGTATCTATATGTTGTGATCCTGAATTTGGCAGGGGACGTATGGCCCGTGGTCCCAGCCTTGCATGAACCTTGAAACTAATGTTCAGTTCGTTTGGGCAATGCTGGTGGTATATTCTCCACATCGTTCAGATGATGTACCGCTCGCGGCGTCGCTGGAGAGAGTAGAGCTTCAAGGCTTTAGGGCGGTCCCAGTAATCAAGATCAGTCATGTCTTCAATTCGTTTAGTGAGTGCTCTCTGGGGTGATTCAACCCTCGAGATGTTTTGTTTTGTATGGGGAGACCACAAGGGGCAGCAGTATTCGAGGTGTGGCCGTACAAAGGAAGAGAAAAATGGAATGATGACATCTTGTTCTCTGAACCGGAAGGTTCTTAAGATTCGGGAGCTCATCCTACGAGTTATATTGACATTATTGTTGATGTGGGCACTCCAATTGAGATTGTTGTAAACAATTACACCCAGATCTCTGATATTATTGGATGCCGTGATCGGTTCCCCTGAAGGAAGAGAGTATGGCTGTTTTAGTACGGATTTTCTTCCAAAATGCATCAGCTCAAATTTTTCCTCGTTCAGTTTCATTTTGCTTTTATCTGCCCATTGACTCAGAGCATATAGATCAGACTGGAGTTGGATTCGGTCTTCTTCTTCATTGATGATTTGCTAGAGCTTAAAGTCATCAGCAAATATTTTCACTTTGCAGTGATTTACGACGCAGGAAAGGTCATTTTTGTAAATTATAAAGAGGAGCGGGCCCAAAACAGTCCCCTGAGGGACACCACTGGTGACGTTGGCTGGGCTTGAGTGGACTCCATCGACCACAACTTCTTGTGTTCTATTCTCCAGGAAATACTTAATCCAGTATAGAGGTTTTCCACGGATTCCAACATTTGCCAATTTTGTAAGATATTATGGTCAACCCTGTCGAACGCTTTACTGAAGTCAAGATATATGACGTCAGCGTTCGAACCTGTTCCCAAGGCTTTTAGTGTATTTTCAATGCGGTGTAAGAGCTGTGTTAGACAGTCCCTGCCACAGCGAAAGCAATGTTGGTTTGCATTTAGGAGTTTGTGGGTCTCTAGGAAGTCAGCTATCCTTGATCTTACCACCCTTTCAAACACTTTAATGATATGGGAGGTAAGTGAGATTGGGCGATAGTTGGGCGATAGTTTTCAAACAGGGAAACAGATCTGTTTCCCTGTTTGAAAACCAGAATGACAGACTGGGATAGGAGCTGCTAGTTGATGCCTACATTCCTTTAGGAGACTTGCAGGGAATCTATCAGGGCCTACAGCAGAGTAGTATTTGACCTCATCTATTGCTGCTATGACGTCTGAAGCAGTGAAGGTTATGTCCGAGATTTTAAGTTGGGAATCATCTTCGTTTGCTTCTCTTACATCAATATCAGTGGGATCACTAAAGACAGAGCAGTATTGTTTCTGCAGTATTTCTGCCATTTCTTCAGCATTGTGTCGGGGAATGTTGTTATCATCGATCAATGGCCCAGTGGTTGAGACAGCGGTTCTATTCTTATTTGCATAAGAATAAAACACTTTGGGGTTCTGTTTGATGTTTTTGATTACCCACTGTTCCTCCGCAGCTCTTTAATTTTCAATGGAGGTTTTCATGTCGGTCTGCAGATAAAATTTTTCCAACTCCAGCCTTTCCATTGTTGTTGAATGTGGATGTTGTATGCGGGAGTATTTTAATTGGTTGATTTTTTTTTTTTTGATGCACCCGATGAGTGTTTTTTCTTTTTCTTTTTAGGGAGCCGGTTTCTGTTTGTATTCGTGGTTTTCGTTGGAGCGTGTTTTGAGCGTGTATAGGTGACGATGTTCTTAAAGTGTTGCCATGCGGTCTCAATGTGAGTGGAACTGAGAGTGAAAGACCATTCGATGAAGGACAGATCCTTTCTGATTGCTCCCCAGTCCGCTTTGTGGAAATTTATGTTGCCAAATGAGTGCCGTGGAGCGTGATTGGTTGGTTTGGTTTTGATATGCCGGGAATTAAAATTGCAGAGTATCATGTCGTGGTTTGAGAGGAGAGTTTTTTCAACTGAAATGCTGTGAACGGAGCTAGAGTGGTTGGTTGATATTAGATCCGAGATCGTTTCATTCTGTCTTGTTGGTTCGAGCACTAGTTGAGTCAGGAAGAATCTATCCATTAGATTAAAGAGTAATTCTGCTGCTGCTTTATCTAATGTAGAGCATCTACCTAACTTCAGAGTATTTGTGGGCCAGTTTATATGAGGGAGGTTAAAATCACCCATCACTAGTATGTCTCCGGGGTGGTATTTTTGAAGGAAGGACTTGATTTTGTTGAGGCACTCTTCAAAGCACTTTAGAGGTGCTAGGGGTGGGGCCTGTAAAGACCAACAATGATTACGTCTTTGGCCTTGTTGAATAGTGATATGGATTCATAATAGCCATTGGAAAATACGTCCTTGGCATCAACTGAAAAGGAGTCATGGAGAAAGATGGCTGTCCCCCCTTTATCTCGGTCTGTACGATCTGCGTGGATGATGGTGAAATCTTTTATTTTTCTTCGGCATCCATATGTGCGCTGTTTAGGTGAGTATCAGTGAGGATAAAGAAAGGGAAGCAATGTGCCGTTTCGGCTAGCCAACTCTCTATATATGGGATCTTCCATTTTTGGGCATTGACTGATGGGTTGATGCCACGTACATTTAACAGGAATGTCGAGGTAAGGGTAGTTTGATGCT
>NC_142949.1:18192887-18195387 GCF_046866305.1 Octopus bimaculoides | reverse complement strand
ATATTTTTTCCCTCCAAATGATTTTGAAGACTGCGAAATTAGTGGGGCAATGTCCGGCGAATTTGGTGGGAGGGGCATCCTTTCCCATTCAAACTACTCCAGCCTTTGGAATGTCATCCTCATTGTATGTGGCCGAGCATTACTCTGAGGGAGGAACACCTTTCGACTTGAAATCAAAAATGTTCGTTTTTCTTCAAGCACTGCTCACAGTAGATCTCCCTTCTTATGGTTTGGTGTGGGTTTAAAAGTTCAAACAAGACTAAACCGTTCATATCCCACCAAACAGATAACAACACCTTATGTGGGTGAAGACCTTCTTTAGCCTGGGATGCCTCTCCTTACCCACTGCCTTCGGCGCTTGACATTTTTGTAGACGACCCATTTCTCGTCACCAGTCACTATTCGGTCAGAAAATGGTTATTCGTGAGACGTAATTACAAAGAAGAACACACATTCACTCTCTGCGTGCGATTAGACTCGAAAAGTTTGTGAGGAATCCATTAACCCAATTTCTTGACTTTTTCGATGGCACGCAGGTGTCCATGAATGGTTGAGTGAGCAAATCCAAGCTTCTCTGCTAATTCCTCAACAGTTACGATGGGATTTTGTTCCACCAGGGTTTGCAGGACGTCTGCGTCGAGCCTTACAGATCTTCCAGAACGAGGCTCATCTTCTAGGCTGTAGTTTCCGACTCGGAATTTCTGGAACCACCGTTGATACTGGCTTACGCTGGTCCGATTCCCATATCCTGCATTAATATTCCTCGCACTTTCCGTTGCGTTGTTGCCTTTATTGAACTCATAAAGCAATGTATGCTAAATATGCTCCTTTGTCACTATCATTATAGCTTTGAAAAAATAAGTGTTAAAATCAAACTGCACCCATCAAAACTTGCACTAAGAATAATACAAGGTAAAATCAGTACCTGCCGTTATAGCAAGTTGATGCAGTAGTTTATCCCGTCCTCCTCGGACTCTTAATTCATGCAATTGAAAAAACCGCATTATTTATGGGATGACCCAATATATATATATATATATATATATATATATATATGTTGTATTAATAAAATACAGCCTTTCTAAGACGTCTATCGGCAAGCTACTGACAGGATTGCATAATTGCTTGTTGATACATTATGCAATCTTAAGTTACCTCCTTAGTAATTATTCTTTTCTTTAAAAGAACGTCAGTTCCATCGATATCTTAATTCTTGAGATCCTTTTCCCTTTCTCGATTGAAAATCATCGCAATTGCCACGAGGCGTTTGTTTTAGTGAATTGTAAAGGGAAGATGAATTTAATATATCAAAAATGTATCTTGTGTCACATTTAACTTATCCTAATACATGCTAAACTATTTATTTAAATTTTCCCCACGGGCAGAAGAAAAAAATAAACCGAAAAACATTATTGTCAAGCTTCCCTTCCACATGCCACCGTCATTATCTAACAGAAATTCATGTACTCTAGTACCAATACAGCTTGGTACCAACGGCTGTCGTTTCCATCAAACCACCGCCCTAGAATGATGCATTGTAATCGACCATGAAGTGATAAATTCAAAAGCAACCATGGTGGGTTTTGAACTTTGAGTGCAAAGAGTCGGAACAAATAGTGCAAGTTACCTTATCCAACAGTTCAATAATTCTGTCCATTGAGCAATTTAAAGAGGAGATAAATTCAATAAATTAAGCAGAATTTCACAGTTAAATTAACAGAATTAGAAAAACACAACAATTAATCTTGCGCAAGGTGGAACACATACAATGTGCCATCGTTGTTTGAGCCTCATTAGCATAACACAGAATTCCTCATTTCAGCAAATAAGGAAAATTTAACGTATACAAAAATTGTTAAATACATTTTTTTTTGGTCAAGAATAATTTGCAATATTAAAAATCAAGATGCTTCATTTTCTTTCACCATATTAATTCAAGCGTGAAATTAGTAGAAAATTCTTGAATTTATCGCTATTTCTCTTTGACAGTTGCGGAAAAACTATCACTACATTTCGATTTTATTTTATTGCTTATCTGCCAGGGAAATCTTTATGAAACAGAGATTTGCCGGGTAAGGAGTTCAGAGCTGTTCAATTTGTAACCCAAATTCATGCCGTTCACACTTTTCTTTCCATTTCTCCATCTATTCTTTTAGATTCAGTGGTTTTAATTCTATAAATTACATTCTAACAAAAACCTGATAAACACTTTCGATATACGCCTGTTCTATTGTCCATGTCTGTGCGGACGAGCAAACAATGTTATGCTGATCAGACTTACTTTCTATGGGTGAGTGTGCCTCTGTGTTTATACACAGACACGTATGCGTGTTTATATATATATATATATATATAGACACACACACACAGACACACACACACACACACACACACACACACACACATACACACACACATATATATATATATATATATATATATATATATATATATATATATATATATATATGTATGTATGTATGTATGTATGTGCGTGTAA
>NC_142949.1:18107887-18187887 GCF_046866305.1 Octopus bimaculoides | reverse complement strand
TTCATATAATAATCGATTCCATTTCCAATCTATTACATTTTATTTCAACGGCAGGCTATTTTAAAAGCCAACACATCGACGTTGTCTTTCATAGGTCTCAACATGTAGTTGTACTTCTATTTACATATATTTTACAGCTGCCGGAATACACAGAATTAGATGTCGCTATGTAAATTCGAATTCCTCCGAAGTGAAAACTGTTTGTCAATATTCTAATAGTAAGTATTAACTCAACTAGTTAAATAGTCATTCCTATAACTTCATATGTCCTTATTTCAGTGTCTCGTTATATAATCAACTTATCGGCTATGTCACCCGTGGAGCAAATGATTAGGAAATATGAAGAGAAGTATTTTTACTATATTATTTTGATATTTTGAAGGCGGCGAGCTGACAGAAACGTTAGCACCCCGGACGAAATGCTTTGTCTACCGTTACGTTCTGAGTTCAAGTTCCGCCTAGGTCGACTTTGCCTTTCATCCTTTCGGGGTCGATAAGTTAAGTACCAGTTATGCACTGGGATCTATGTAATCGACTTAATCCCTCTGTCTATCCTTGTTTGTCCCCTCTATGTTTAGCCCCTTGCGGGCAATAAAGAAATAAGAAACGTTAGCACGTCGGGTGTAATGCTTAGCGGTATTTCGTCTGTCTTTACATTCTGGGTTCAAATTCCGCCGAGATCGACTTTGCCTTTCATCCTTTCGAGGTCGATAAATTAAGTACCAGTTGCGTACTGGGGTCGATCTAATCGACTGGCCCCCTCCCCCCAAATTTCGGGCTTTGTGCCTAGAGTAAAAAAGGTCATTTTAATATTTTTGAAGTAACAAATTAACGTTCGCTTGTCATTTTTATATTTCTTTGTCATATGTTGACGTTGTTTGTGGTGTTTCCATCAGGGCAGCCTGACCTGAGAAGATTTATAAATCAAGTCAATCTACCCTTGAGCATCACGTCTTTATCATTAAGTGGTGTATTCCGAGGTACATTCATGTAACAAGGCAGCACTATCTCGTTCTTGAGTTCTTCGACACACGTTTCTGAATTTCATGTACACATACACACATATACAAATACACTCACACCTACATACATGCATACAATATATATGTATATATATATATATATATATATATACATATATATATATATATATATATATATATATATATATATATATATATATATATATATATACATATATATACATATATATATATATATATATATATATATATATATATATATATATATATATATATATATATATATATATATATATATATATATATATATATATATATATATATAGAAAAGATAAACAAGAGTGAAAAATCTACAGAAGGCTTGTGTTACATGGTTAAAGTATATATTTAAATTATGTCAGAAAAATGTTATAAAATTTTTGGGTGTATAAACATTGTATCTGGAGAAATAACCGGTTTCGTGTTGTCTTTTCAAATTTCTCTACTTCATCGTAACATGTCTTCGCTCCCGTGTGTAAAAAGCAGGAGCGAAGACATGTTACGCTGAAGTAGAGAAATTTGAAAAGACAACACGAAACCGGTTATTTCTCCAGATACAATGTTTATACACCAAAAAATTTTATAACATTTTTCTGACATAATTTAATTATATACTTTAACCATGTAACACAAGCCTTCTGTAGATTTTTCACTCTTGTATATCTTTTATACATCCAACCACGTGCTTTCACATACCAACATTCTCACTTATATATATATATATATATATATATATATATATATATATATATATATATATATATATATTTATACATACACACATATATATATATATATATATATATATATACATACATGCGCGCACGTGTGTGTGTGTGTGAGCGCGCACGCCTCATACCAAGCCTATGATAAAAGATTCTTGTCGAAAGTACGGCGCATTTAGATTGAATCCGGATACACGTGATTGCCACGTGATCTTTTTAATTAATCGGACATCATACCTCTTTTTATTTCAAATAGGAAAGGAGGTCTTTAACACTAGATACCCTTACTAATCGACGGCAGAGTAAGTTTTGAAACGTTAAAAATGGAAAAAAATTAACTAATATTCTACCCGATATTTACATTCCTCTTTACCAAAATGTGTTCAAACGTGGTTTGTGGTTGGCAACACCAAAATGATAAGCTAAACACTAAGAGTTCTCTATTGTTCATACAATCGATTAGGCAACTTCACAACCAGTATTCGTCTGTGTGTTTAAGTCTAAACAAAATTGTTACTATGAAAAAATGTTGATAAGAAATTTAATTTCAATAAAATTAATTGCTTCTCAATTATTAATCTCAACATATTGTTTTATTTTTCCATTCATTTTATAACAATCAATACATTGTTAGCTTTTAAATGTAATATAGTGTATTACGGAATTCTTTCTACAATTTTAGCTAATCACTGACCTTCGTGGATCTATCTAAAATGTTTGATTAAAAATCTTAAAACTTTCCAAGTTTGAAACTCTTTCTACTTTACATGCTGCCGAGTAGGAAAATTGTGCGTTTATGGTATAAATTAGGTCCTTTTTTTTATTTCAAACAGGCACCGAAACGGATATGTTTCTTTACTTAAGAGGTTCTATTCACAACTACGTAAGTCTGAGTCAGAATCAAATGCGCGTCATGATGTAACATGGTAAAGTGTTTTCTTTAATAACATCGAGGTGAGGTTGACCAATACCTTCTCTTATGAGTGACATTTTGTAAAGAGTAACTACGACTAGTCCCACTGTTTTTGCATGTGCGTGTGTATGTGTGTGTGTGCGCGTGTGTGTGTGTGTGTGTGTGTGTATGTGTGTGTGTGTGTGTGTGTGTGTGTGTGGGTGTGTGGGTGTGTGTGTGTGTGTGTTGCTAATGATGCATAAATCGCTTCATATAAATATGCAACAATATGCAATTAGTGTGATCGAAACACGTGTCGGACAATTATTATGAACAAACTAACTGGAAATAAACATTCTTCATTCTTATTTTACTCTCTAAGTAGCCAAAAAGTAAACTGTAACATCGAACGGGAGTTAAGGAAGTTTACCATAAAATGCACCATCTGAAGGAACGAGCCTTGGCAATTTACATAGAGAAATTCGTTATCTGCCTGGATATTTTTTTCTCTCTCTCTCTCTCTCTCTCTCTCTCTCTCTCTCTCTCTATATATATATATATATATATATATATATATATATATATATATATATATATATATATATATATACATATACATACATACATGCTTATTTCATATATATATATATATGTGTGTGTGTGTGTGTATGTGTATATATATATACACATATATGCATATACATATACATATATGCATATGTATATACATATACATATATACATATGTATATACATATATACATATATATATATATATATATATATATATGTGCATGTATGTACATATGTATCTACATATATGCATATATATGCCCATATATGCGTATATATATGTACATACACACACACACACACATACATACATACATACATACATACATACATACATACATACATACATATATATATATATTCTGTTGTGTCTGGGGAGAGTCATTTTCTTTTTGTGCCTTATAATTTAACACACTCAGTGGTAAAATTTCCACTTATTTCTTATTTTTATTTTCCTAAAATTTTCGTTGCATCTTGCAATCTTTTTAATAGTTTTGACTCTGTCCGTTATTTAGACTGCGTTCCTTTTCGTTTGTTTGTGCGCATATGTATACATGTATGTATGTGTGTGCATCTATATGTGTTTTCTGCATATTCATGTGCTTGCATGTCTGTTCATATAACCTATGTACCTATCCGTCTGTATGTTGATCTGTTTATTTTCATATTCATATGCTTACATACATGTGCATATACACATATACACATACACCCCACTACCCCCCCACACACACACATAGATACATCTATCTACATAACAGCCCACTGACTATTCTACTCTACCTGTGTAAACTGTGGGCACGGGGGTATGATATCTACTATGTATATTTCTTATTTAGTATTGGGGAAGTTTGATTTATAAGGACGTACTCCCGTATTTGTCTGAGTGTTGGATCTTTTGGGTGCTTGGATAAGATGCAGATGTCAAGTTGACCCAAGTTGCCTCCATGTTGGTCTTTGGCATGTTGGTAGAGGATAGAGGACTGTTTTTCGTCGTCATATTGTCTCAGATGTTCATTTAGTCGTTCCGCAATGCTCTTAGATGTCTCCCCTATGTGTGTCATGTTCATGTCTTTAGAAGCACTTTCTATGCATCTTATGCTGTAAACCACATTTCTTGTTCTACAATTAATACCAGGGTTAATCTTACATACCATGCAGTTATCATTAGTGCAAATGGTATTCTGATCTGACGGAGTTCCCTGGATTTTCAACAATCTTAATGTTGAGTTTGGTCTCCTTCAGAGCTTTTCTAAATCTACGGGCTAGTTCTCCACGGGCTGTGGCCTCTACAGACATCACTCCTTTATATTTGTCGGTTTTATACCACGTGTCCGCCCTGTTTGCTTTGTCACAAGTTCTTTGTATCCTATTCCATTCTTTGTTTCTATATCTAGGGCAGGTACCACTGGTATCATTACATATAATGTTATCTAATTTCCTTCTAGCACACCTGTATACTCGAACCCTATCTTTCTGATCATATCCAGAGAACTGAATGCGGTGCCTGAAGTTCTGTATATGCATTTCGTTTCATACGGTTCGCATAGTGGGGACACATTTTTCGTTATTCTAACTAAGTTTGCTATCAGTATGTTAATTTCCAAGCTGAGTTCTTGTGAACAACATATTTTAAAGGAAATTTTATTTTACGAAAATAAAAATAAGAAATAAGTGGAAATTTTACCGGTGAGTGTGTTAAATTATAGGACACAAAAAGAAAATGACTCTCCCCAGACATAACAGAATATGCTTCAACACACGAACTCACATCAAGTATCTTGCAAACCAAATCCCAAAACGAAATGCATATATATATATATGTATGTATATATATATATATATATATATATATATATATATATATATATATATATATATATATATATATATATATATATATATATATATATATATATATGTATATATATATATATATATATATATATATATATATATATATATATATATATATATATATATATATATATATATATATATATATATATATATATATATATATGCATGTATGTATGTATTGTATGCATGCATGTATTGCACTTTTCTATTGTATGTTGTCGTTGACATATCTAACATGGTATTGACACCATGACGTTGTTAATAACTAACCTGCCCTTCGTTACCGTTGAAGTAGCTGACAATAACATATGCTAATTCTCACCACGACTTCATTTAATGTCTCTTAAATCTCGGAATGTAAAGTTATATATTCGTTTTTTATCTCTATTTGACTGGATATGGAGAGAAAATAATTGTCACTGAAAGACATCAATCCTCACTAGAAAACTTCAACATGAGGTCAGACAAATCGTAAAACAATTTAATTATGATGAAACAATCAGACTCAACAACAATTAATTCTTAAAGTTATTTTTAATGAAGCACATATGAGTGGGTGAGTGAGAGAGAGAGAGAGAAAGGGGGAGAGAGACAGACAGAGAAAAGTATTGATGGAGAGACGGTTTGTAATGTAGAGCGACAGTTTCCCAGAATGAAATATATACATTACATCGTTTAACTGATTTATTGTCTGATATTTCTTTTCTGGCGAACATTTGTTGTGCAGCAGCAGCCACTGCAGTTCAATGCTGGAGTAGGGAAACTCTAGATTATCTCACCTTTGAACACCAAATTATTACAGGAAAATGCTGATGCAGACCTGATGAACCGTGGGCTGTAGTGGTTACGGTATGTTCTTCTTCCTTACCTACTTACAAGTAGCCAGAATGGGTCATGGAAATGTTATTGTCTTGTTCAGAGATCTACAGTAATACAGGTGATAGTAATAGTACTATTAAATTCATGTCCATCTACAGGGTCCATGTTTACTTAAGATCACTGCCTGCTTCTTTTAGACGCCCCTTATTACTTTTCTGTAAAGTCTGTCTCTATAACTTGGTGTAGAGTCCTCATGTTGATCTAACGTAACAGTGTTATTTTCCATTCACAGATTTTCTTGGACCCTAGCCATTTGGTTAGTAACATACACTTAATATATTTCTGCAGCAACAATGACTAGGTCGATTATAATGAGAAAAGAAAAAAATCCATTTATTCTTATGTATGAGAATAGATGGATTTTAATGTTGACACAGGATGGCCATCAAGTTTCAGTTGAAAATTTGTTAACGCAAACCCTTCCAATTTTGCAATTGCCAATTATACTTTTTTAGTGCCAAAAGACATTTAAATCGCAAATTCCAGGCCACCAAGTGAGCATATAACAGTGCAATATTGCGCACTGCTGTCATATAAACTGATACATTGATACATTATCAATCAGGTCACTGCGTGGAATTGAACTCGGAATCTTGGGGATAGTAGGCCGCGCTCTCAACCACTACGCCGTATGTCCGTGCCAGGCATATGGCGTAGTGGTTAAGAGCGCGTACTAACCCCAAGATTCCGAGTTCAATTTCAGGCAGTGACCTGAATGAAAATAATAATAATAATAATAATAATAATAATAATAATAATAATAATAATGATGATGATAATAATAATAATAAATAATAATTAATAGTAATAATAATAATAATAATAATAATAATAATAATAATAATAATAATAATAATAATAATAATAATAAAAATAATAATAATAATAATGATAATAATAAAGACAAGGGCTCATACGGCTGTAAAGATGAATTAATGATCAATAAAGCCATAACTGAAGACAGCCGCAGAAAGAAGAAAGGCCTCAGTATGGCCTGGATCGACTACCGAAAGCCTTTTGATAGTGTTCCCCACACGTGGATCCTCGAAACACTAGCCATATACAAGGTAGCACCAATAATTATAAAATACATAAGGCACTCTATGAATAAATGGGAGACAGTGCTACAGCTCCAAACAAAAGAGGGACTGGTGAAAACAAAAGCCATCCCCATTAGAAGAGCAATATTCCAGGGAGACACGCTCCCTCCACTCCTGTTCTGCCTGGCACTCACACCTTTAACTAAATTGCTAAATAGAACTGGATGCGGATACAAGTGTTACGGCAAAACAGTAAGCCACCTTTTATATATGGATGACCTAAAATTATATGCTAGAAATGATAAAGAGCTGGAAACACTACTACAGACAGTACACGGCTTTACCAAGGCAATAGATATGAAATTCGGATTAGAAAAATGCGCCAAAGCAACCCTGAAAAAAGGAAAACTAGTTAAGAGTAGCAACATCACACTAGATAAACTCAATGAAATAAAAGAACTAGACGAAAGCCAGCCATACAAAAATATTTAGGAATCAATGAACTAGATAGGATACAACAACACAAATGAAAGAAAAAATAAAGAAAGAGTACTATAGACGAGTTAGATCAATACTAATAACAGAGCTCAATGCTAAAAACAAGATAACAGGTATTAACACTTTAGCCGTCCCAGTTATGAGTTACAGCTACAATATCCTTAACTGGACACTAAACGAACTATCTAAAATAGACAGGAAAACAAGAAAAATAATGGCAGGATATAGGATGCATCACCCAAAATCCGACATAGAAAGGTTATATATACAACGTACAGAAGGTGGCAGGCGTCTTATACAACTGGAAAACTATTATAAAATAACCACCATAGGACTTCAAAAATACCTACTTCAGAAGCCAGGAAAACTAATACAAATAGCCAAAAAACACGAGCAAAACAAAAACTCTTTTCAGTATTTAAGGAAGCTGACAAATACAAACAAGAAATCATACTACCTAACAAATACGAAGAAGAAGAAGAAACAACAAAAGCTTTAAAACAAATGAAATCTAAACTAAAACTAGAACAGCAACGGACCATGATAAAACGATGGCAAGAAAAGCCCCTACATGGTAAATACTGGGCTAAACTAAATGCGAAAGAAATAGACAGAGAAAAATCCCAGCAATGGCTGAGAAGCTCAGGACTCAAAGCAGAGACTGAAGGATTTTTAATTTCTGCACAAGACCAGAGCCTCCCCACCAGAAATTACCAAAAACACATAATGAAAAGAAATATAACAAGTAACTGCAGAATATGTGGCGATGGACAAGAAACAATAAATCATATTATCTCTTGCTGCCCAGTCCTGGCTAAGAAGGAATATATTCACAGACACGACAGAGCTGGGACCTATATACACTGGAAGCTATGCCAACACTATGGAATAACAACAGAAAAAAAGATGGTATAAACACACACGAGAAAAGGTCACAGAAAACGAGAAAGCAACCATACACATAGATAGAGAAATTAAGGCCAATAGACCAGATATAGTTGTCAAAGATCATGAAGGAAAAAAATTCTTTCTAATTGATGCATCAATACCAGCAGATGACAACGTTTTCCTAAAAGAAATGGAGAAACTTTCACAATACAAAGACCTGGAAATAGAGGTAACTCGAATGTGGAATCTAAAAACAGAAACAATTCCTATCATAGTAGGTGCCTTAGGTATATTAAAAAAATATTCAGACAAATACATAACAAAAACACCAAGACTTACAAATATATATAACACACAGAAAATTGCACTACTGCGAACAGCACACATCCTACGCAAAACACATTCAATACAGTAACCATAAGAGCATCACAGCAAACCACAGCACATACCCAAGGCACACAGAGCTGCACTCGTTAGTGAAGTGAAAACACGTTATAAAAATGAGACTACTAAATAATAATAATAATAATAATAATAATAATAATAATAATAATAATAATAATAATAATAATAAACGAAGTAAACAAAAAACAACAAACCCAGACCGTAGAGATGTTTAATAGTGTACAAAAAGCACCAATCCAGAACACCACAGACAAACAAACATATGAATGAAAAGGAAGGCAAAACAAATATAAAGCCTGGAAATAACGAAGGGAAACCTAATAATTACGATACTATGAAAATGAAAATAACCGAAGAACTGAAAACCACAGATCTTAGAATGGACCACAGATTATATCTCCCAAAAATCAAAATAGACAATAAAACAACATCAATAATAAATAGCATAAACCTGGCCGTCACGGAACTAACAACCACAGAAACAACAGGCAATATCACTGAGCTAAATGACATGATATATGCGGCAGCCACTGCAGCCACAAAAGAAGCAGGATACTCACTCAAACCCATCCGAACAGGAGTTCTACCACCCAAAGAGACCTTGTGGATAAATAACATCCAGAACAAAATTAAAAAAAAGAGAAAAGATTTATCGATTCTCAACGAAATTAGTAAACAATCAACACTACTAAGTAACAAGAACAAAACAAAAATACTGTACAAATACAGCATTACAGAAAAAGACTTACCTGAGGCAAAAGAAAAACTAAAGCAAGACATCCTTGCCAAAGCACAGAGGATCCGCCGGTATGAGAAACGCCAACGTTTCTTTGAACAAAACAAACAGTTCAAATCCAACCCCAAAAAACTCTACCAAGAACTGGGTAAAAATAAAATAGACATTACTTCAGCACCAACAGCAGAAGAACTAGAGAAATTCTGGAAACAAATATGGTCGGTGAAGCAACAACCCCAAAAAAGGACCATTAAAACAACGAACTTAGCACCTGAGCAACTCTGGGCCCCTATAACAACTGAAGAGGTCACCCAGACACTGCAAAGACTAAGCAACTGGAAAGCACCTGGACACGACAAGATCCCCAATTTCTGGTTAAAACACCTGCCAGCAATGCATAAAAAGCTGGCAGAAAACTTTAACAACATAATAGCAGATCCAGAAACAATGCCTGAATGGCTCACAAAAGGGAAAACCATCTTAATCCCCAAATCCACGGAAACGGAGAAACCACAAAACTATAGACCTATAACCTGTCTCCCTACGATCTACAAAGCCTTTACTGCAATAATATCGCAGAGAGTGAGTAAACACCTGGAAAATAACAACCTGTTTCCAGAAGAGCAGAAGGGATGCTGCAAGGGCTCATACGGCTGTAAAGATCAATTATTGATCAATAAAGCCATAACTGAAGACAGCCGCAGAAAGAAGAAAGGCCTCAGTATGGCCTGGGTGGACTACCAAAAGGCTTTCGACAGTGTTCCCCACACGTGGATTCTGGAAACACTAGCCATAAACAAGGTGGCACCAATTATCATAAAATACATAGAGCACTCAATGAACAAATGGCAGACAGTGCTACAGCTCCAAACAAAAGAGGGACTTGTGAAAACGAAAGCCATCCCCATTAGAAGAGGAATATTCCAGGGAGACACGCTCTCTCCACTCCTGTTCTGCCTGGCACTCACACCTTTAACAGAATTGCTAAATAGAACTGGATGCGGTTACAAATGCTATGGAAAAACAGTCAGCCACCTTCTATATATGGATGACCTAAAATTATATGCAAAAAACGACAAAGGGCTAGAAACACTACTACAGACAGTACACGGCTTTACCAAGGAAATAGAAATGAAATTCGGATTAGAAAAATGTGCCAAAGCAACCCTGAAAAGAGGAAAATTAGTTAAAAGTAGCAATATAACACTAGATAAAGCCAATGAAATAAGAGAACTAGACGAAAGCCAACCATATAAGTATTTAGGAGTCAATGAACTAGATAGGATACAACATACACAAATGAAAGAAAAAATAAAGAAAGAGTACTATAGACGAGTTAGATCACTACTAAAAACAGAGCTCAATGCTAAAAACAAGATAATGGGTATCAACACTTTAGCTGTCCCAGTTATAAGCTACAGCTACAACATCCTTAACTGGACACTAAACGAACTATGTAAAATAGACAGGAAAACAAGAAAAATAATGACAGGATATAGGATGCACCACCCAAAATCTGACATAGAAAGGCTATATATACAACGCACAGAAGGTGGCAGGGGTCTTATACAGCTAGAAAACTATTATAAAATAACCACCATAGGACTGCAAAAATACCTACTCCAGAAGCAAGGGAAACTAATACAAATAGCCACAAAACACGAGCAAAACAAAAAACTGTTTTCAGTATTTAAGGAAGCTGACAAATACAAACAAGAAATCAATCTACCTAACAAATACGAAGAAGAAGAAGAAGAAACAACAAAAGCTATAAAACAAATGAAATCCAAGCTAAAACTAGAACAGCAACGGACCATGATAAAACGATGGCAAGAAAAGCCCCTACATGGTAAATACTGGGCTAAACTAAATGTGAAAGAAATAGACAGAGAAAAATCCCAGCAATGGCTGAGAAGCTCAGGACTCAAAGCAGAGACTGAAGGATTTTTAATTGCTGCACAAGACCAAAGCCTCCCCACCAGAAATTACCAAAAACACATAATGAAAAGAAATATAACAAGTAACTGTAGAATATGTGGAGATCGACAAGAAACAATAAATCATATTATCTCTGGCTGCCCAGTCCTGGCTAAGAAGGAATATATTCACAGACACGACAGAGCTGGGACCTATATACACTGGAAGCTATGCCAACATTATGGAATAGCAACAGAAAAAAGATGGTATAAACACACGCCAGAAAAGGTCACAGAAAACGAGAAAGCAACCATACTCTGGGATATGCCAATACACACAGATAGAGAAATTAAGGCAAATAGACCAGATATAGTTGTCAAAGATAATGAAGGAAAAAAATGCCTTCTAATTGATGTTTCAATACCAGCAGATGACAACGTTTCTCTAAAAGAAATGGAAAAACTTTCAAAATACAAAGACCTGGAAATAGAGATAACTCGAATGTGGAATCTAAAAACAGAAACAATTCCTATCATAGTAGGTGCCTTAGGTATAATAAAAAAATATTCAGACAAATACATAACAAAAACACCAGGACTTACAAATATATATAACATACAGAAAATTGCACTACTGGGTACTGCACACATTCTACGCAAAACACTTTCAATACAGTAAACATAAGAGCACCACAGCAAACCACAGCACATACCCAAGGCGCACAGAGCTGCGCTCGGTAGTGAAGTGAAAGCACGTTATAAAAATAAAACTACTGAATAATAATAATAATAATAATAATAATAATAATAATAATAATAATAATAATAATAATAATAACAACCTCAAAATATACCTTAGGAATGAGAACCCAGGTTCGAAATTTCCCCAAGGCACCTAATTAAGGCTGGAAGGTATATCAGCCGTAACGTTGTGTCAACAACGAGCAAGATGAGGACAAATATCCGTCAAATATAAATAATGTAAATAATGTACATAATTCCTCATCTCTTAAATGTTGAACTGGTATGGCTTAATTCGTTCTACTTGATTAGACAATGCTGGCTCAGGTTAAATCATCTTCAATAACAAGTCTGAAATAAGAAAGCATCTATTTCCAGGGATACACCGCATACTAACTTCAGTGGTTGCTTTAGCAGGTGTCATCTTTATATAAAATAGTATGAATATTATATCAGCTTCATTGTTGCCTGTGTTCATCTGGAAATTCAGTAATGCGATATGCCTGGACGGACACACACATGCATTTATGTGTCTGCGCGCATGTGTGTGTGTGTGTGTTTGCGTGTGTGTGCTTACGTGTATGTGTAAATGTATACCTCTATTTGTGTGTATCATATTTGTTTTATGCTAACTTGTGTATAAAAACAATTTAACATTAAATTGAAGGATTAGTCAATACATTTCAGGAGAGGACTCATTCTCTTTTACAATGGGAAGTTTACTGATGGCGTTGACGTTTCGAAATTCTGGCCTTCATCCGACAGTCTTATGACAGCGAGCTGGACGAACTTTCTAAGTCTCCTAATTTACTTCAACAGTCAACCTTTTCCTCGTAAACGTCAGTACATACACATAATCACATATACCTAAACATACATACAAACACACATACACATTTATATATACATATTTATGTACACGTTCATATATGTATATATGCATGTATGTACGCATGTATGTTTGTATGTTTAGCCGATACGAAGAATATTTAGGATATATGCACGCAGAAGATTTTACTTGGAAGCGGCATTATAAAACACGCTGCAAATTGTTGGCTTTAAACCTTGATAGAAAAGGACATCAATTTCGAGGGACGTGATACGTGGTTACATCGACCCCAGTGCTCAACCGGTTATTATCTTATCTACCCAAAAGTATAAAAGGCAAAGGCGACCTCAGGGAAATCTGAACTCAGAACACAACAACAGACGAAATGCCACTAAGCATTTTGTTTGACAGACTAACAATTCTGCTTACCCTGCCATTATGCAATTATTGAAACCACATTATGAATGAGAGAACTTCGGTCTTGGCGAGAACGGATAAGCTCGTGGATGCAACCTGTCATTCACTCCTTGATGCATCAAAAGAATAAATATCAATGTTTGTTCAGATAAACATACAAAGCCTGCCTGTTTCTAAACGTATGGACTGGATAAACTCGATAAACTGTAGTCTTTTAATTCGAATATTTGTTTTCTCTTCATTCTTATATTTAGATAAACATTGTTTTCTGTTAACCCATCGACAGCAGCTTTTGCAAGCTTTTTCGTGGTGCCTTCAGGAAAAACATCTACTCTGACAGAATTTCAACTTCGAACATAGAATAGTGAACGTAATATCCCATGAGGCACCGTTTGTATTATATAACTGAAATCCCAGTTGTTTATAGCATCGATGGTAACTAAGTAATTACTTAACTACAATAATATCATTAATTCTACGTTCAAGAGTAATTAATACCGCTGTTAATGGGCGTAAAACATTACATACAAAAGATTGTGCGGACAAGGATTTGGTTTCATTGAGTAAAATATAAGATTTATTTAAATACACCTACATATACATCTACATGTAGGTGTAGACATTGTACGTATATAAGGAGAATATTAGCGTTATATTACATAGGAAAGAACATGAGAAATAAAAGGTAAAATTGATGTAGAATGAGAGAAACGACTAGAAGTTGAAAAGAAGGATAGGAGAGGGAGCAGAAGAAATGGAGAAAGAAAATCGTGGCTATAAATTAATGTGTGTCTGAGCTAAAGACATAATGGTTGGATAAGAGTTATTAAAACGTCATATGTTGGGGAACGAAAATATTCACATTAGAGTGTAGACAAGGAAAACAAATACCGTGTATGTGTATTAATTGTTTAGCCCCAGGTCATCCCTGATCGAGCAAGCTTATCATCAGCATCATTCAAATCACAATCAGCATCTCGTATTCACTTGAAAGTAGTAGAAAAATAGTTTGTACTTCGGTTTTCAGCAAGTCTATATAATAAATGTGTCATCTCGTTTTGTGGCTGTAAAGCACACGCACGCACACACACACACACACACACACACGCGCACACACATACACACACACACACACATTCACACATTCACACACATTATATATATATATATATATATATATATATATATATAATGTGCGTATATGTGTGTGAGAAAGAAAGAATGTGTGTGTGCGTTTAACAGTCACAATACGAGATAAAGCATATATATATATATATATATATATATATATATATGTATATATATATATATATATACATATATATACATATAAGAATTCTTCAGGATTCAAGTGAATCAGGTACCTAAATCGTAAAACATCACGTTCGGGTCAAAGAAATAGCAATTGTTTACAAAACAAAATTAGAAGTACAGTTTCAGGAATATTCCAGTTGCATATACCATCAGAAGCGCCACGAGTCTCAAGGCTCTACCTACCAGCACACACTTCGCCAATTGCACTGTGCTTAACAGATTGCAAATTCGCGTTAATTGCAGCTTCCGATTAAGGTGAATAACAAATGAATTACAGCACATGGAAATTGGTTCATTCACTATAGCTGTTTCAGACGAGTTTTTTCATTGAGGAATAGAGTTGTTACATAATGCAAAAAAAGCCGTTTTCTTCGGGGGTGTATATACAAATGAAACATATTAAAAATACATTCCAAGAACCAACATTATGTGCCACTTCAAGATTCCTGGCTAGCTCCAGCAAAAGAATGATTCGCTTACCCTAGATGCAAAGAGGAAACATTAGAGTGACAGGAGCCGGGAGGGACGTAGGAAAGAAGTGGGAATAAGAAAACAGAGTGGGGGATTAGAATCAGATATCCTGCTCCAACTTCAAGAGATAAGGTTACTTTAGTTTATTTTTAATCTTTAGATCACTGGACGACAAAATTTCAAGTGGAAAAATAAAACATTAGAAGGTAAAAGGTAAAACGTATTTTATATAGTGGGAAGAGAGATGCAGAATAGAAGAGAATTTGATATTTTGTTCCATCTTCTATCTTATTCATATTCTTTAAGTAGCTGGACAACTATATTCCAGTTATAAAATCTTTAAAAGATAACGAGGGAGGTTAAAAAGGATTATATATATATATATATATATATATATATATATATATAGTAGGAGGAAGAATACATAGAGGATGGGAATTTGATATCTTGTTCTAACTCATAGAAGATGAGGTTACTTTGTTTTATTTTTGATCAGTAAATAGCTGGACTTCAGATTCCCGGTCAAAAATAAACAACAATGAAACTTAATAGATAATATAAATTAAACAACTGGGAGAATTCATAAATAAAATAGCCTTACTTCCTTGGGTGTAAAATAATATCACTCATACCTCTGTTTGTGTACACATGCGTACATTTTGCTTCCCACATTATCTTTTATTTATTTATTTATTTATTTATTGCTTGAACTTTGTCGTACAGTGATCTAAAGATTAAAAATAAAATAACTTTATAACATTATCGTTTAAAGATAGAACAGAATATCTGATTCTCCTCTCCCCATCCTGTTTTCTTTCCTACATACCTCCACGCTCCTGTTACCGAAAAGTTTGCCTTTTAGAAAAGTTCTTTCTTATATAAACTAATTAGGGTAAGCAGATAATTCTTTGACCGAATCTAACCATGTCAGGAATTATGATGTGGTACAAATTGTTGATTCTTGTAATATTTATTTAAGATCTGTAATTCGTGGATTGGCCTGAAGAAACGGGATTCTTTTTCGCGTGATGTCATAACTCTTTTCATCAATAATAAAACAAAACTCGTTTGAAGTAGCTATAGTGATTCAACCAACTTCCATTTGTTCCTTGATTGGTGTACCGCCCTCCACGTCATACTTTAGATTGTTTATTAAATGTGCCTGGATCTTGTTGATGCTTAAATTAATTGTATAGCCACTGGATATCTTAGTTATTAGCATGCAGTATTTTTATCCGCGATTTCACGTATTACCGTTACAGTCGCCATCTCTTCGCAGTTCAATAATGTACAGCCAGATGTCAGTGCTGGCATTACATACGTATTGATAGAACACGCAGTATCGTTTCTCTTAAAAGTGCTTACCATTATCATAATACAATAATCCTTCGCCATATCGCGATTCACCGATCGCGGTAGTTCCTCGCCATATCGCGATTC
Source organism: Octopus bimaculoides (assembly GCF_046866305.1). Taxonomy (NCBI): domain Eukaryota; kingdom Metazoa; phylum Mollusca; class Cephalopoda; order Octopoda; family Octopodidae; genus Octopus; species Octopus bimaculoides. The sequence goes on along the minus strand of NC_142949.1, from coordinate 18,171,241 downwards.
ACCTATCACGGTTTATTGTCGAAGCTTACGTCGATTCCTCCGTGGTGTTGGTTTGCATTTATAATAAAATAAATATATACAAATTATAAGAATAATTTTTAAATAATTTTTAAAGATATACAGTACCGTTTCTACTTCACGGATTTCTCCCTATCGCGGTGGGATTGGAACGTAGCACCCACGATAGTCGAGGGATTACTGCATTCATTTTTCTTCTTGTTTCTGTCACTTGTCCCGAACATTCCTACACTCATCTACGCTCAGCTCTTTGTACAACATGGAACTGTACAACCGCCGTATCATATTTCCTCCGTAAACTTATATATTATCGGGTCTGGATTTTTTTATTGCCTGCATTTCTTTAAGCAAAATGATATCCCAGTTATCTTAGGAGCCTGCTTGACAACACCAAGGAACCAGTGAAGGTGGAGTTTTATGTTTAACAGCAGCGACATAAAGCCACGTCAGTCGGTGGCCGTCGTCTACACGTTCTAGAGGGAATAAACATGTGTGGCGTTGGCGATTTGCTGCAAATTGAAAAACTAATCATTTGGAAGACCAACGTATGTGTGCGAAATACTTGAGAAACGCCTACAGGGAATTGATTGTAATGTTGCAGCCAGCGTATGGGGAGGATTTCTTGAGAGGTAAGAAATATCACAAATGTTACAAACCTTCTACATCGGGAAGAACATCCAGCGTAGACTATCTGAAATCTGGAAAAATATCCATGATTGCGGTTGATAGTCACATTGCTAAAAAGCAGCAAGCCGTGGAAATTGTTGCGTGTCCGTGCTGTTTTGGAAGTTTCCAAAGAAGTAGTCATCTGTAAAAATTCTCATGGCATGTTTTTAGTAGGAAAATTGTAACTATAAAGAATGACCACAACATTTATGTTGCGCCTAGAAACGAAGGAAGGAAATCACGATCGAGTTATTACCAGTTAGGAATTGTTTTGATTGATGGTATTTTGAAAGAAAGCTTTGTGAAAAGTTCCGCAACAAATGGCGAAACATAAAATAGTAAAGTATTGAAACAGACTAAAATTTAGCTGTCGTAGACTGTTGGTTTATTGTCACGACATCTAACAAGGCTGACGACAGTCACTCAGATATGATGATGCTGAATGTCCGTATTTATTTAAAAGGTTTCATTCACCATGTATTTATTCTATTTAGTTAAACGATGAATTGGATTTGTCTTGGACATAATGATACGTTTAGGAAAGGAAGTATGAACGAAAATGAACATTGGATGCTGCAACAGAATAAAGTCGCGAGTCAAGGGTTACACTTTATGTGTGACATTTTGGTGAAGCAAGAGACGACACTTTGCACCCACCTAGTCTTCTCACCGGATTTGTCTCAGCGGACTTTTCAGTCCCAATGTCATGAAATATGCAAATTCGCCGATCTCAACTATAAAACAGCTCGAATCGAAGAAATGTCTTTACGCGAGATGCGTGCCAGTTGTGACAAGGGACGTCCTAGCTCAAGACCTAGCACAACTTGCAGATAAAGAACTAACACGATGGGGAAACTGTATCGGGGGAAACAAAACTAATTATTTTGTAATTAAAGTATTAACGGCATTCTTTATTGACAAACATCGTACAAAAGCTACAAGTGTGTGTTAGTGCGTGTATGTGCGTGCGTGCGTGTGTGTGTGTGTGTGTGTGTGTGTGTGTGTGTGTGTGTGTATGCGTGTGTATGTGCTCTGTGTGTGCGTGCATGTGGTGGGGGTTGAGCATTAGGAAGCAGGTGGTACTGTGTGACAGATTAGTTTATTTTATACTAGCAGCTGTACAAGACTGAAAAACTACTTCAATAACTACGAAAACCATCGTTCAATATATGAAATCTTTGGAGAATCGAGGTTGATGGAACTGCATATAGAAATAATTTATATTAATACGTCTGGTTATATAAAAGACAAAGAGATTTCGGCATAGAATTGAACTAAATAATGCACAGAAAAACAGCAGGTTGTATCTATCTATGTATCTATCCATGTGTGTGTCGATATATATATATGCGTGTGTGTGTGTGTGTGTTGATGTAATATGCTGTCACACACTTACACAAACAAATGCACCCTCATTCAGGCATATACACAAACACATACACACATATATGTATATATATATATATATATACATACATATATATATACATACATATATATACACACATATATATTTATAAATGTTCTATAATGTACACAGCCTTGGTTTTTTTATCTCATTACAAAAAGTAAATCCTTATATATATATATATATATATATATATATATATATATATATATATATATATGATGGAAAGGGAAGAACAATCAAAACATTATACAGCATCTTCTAGTTAATGACACCTGTGGCATTGCTCAGAGTTTCATGGGCACTAAAATATGAGCCATAATGATAATATAGTGAAGATGTATATTTATGCATATACATCTTTCTACATCAATATCTATATATATATATATATATATATATCTTTCTACCTCGGTATATATATATATATATATATATATATATATATATATATATATATATATATATATATATACAATTTAAAATAACACACAAAATCCGTTAGATTCACTTCAACATTTAAATTTAATTTGTCAAAATATTTTCGTCGCTTTGAGACCGCGACCTGTTCACTGACAAAATTCTGTGGTGAATCTAACTGATTTTGTGTGTTATTTTAAATGGCTTATAAACACCTTCCACGCTGCAATTGTTTTCGTTCCAGCACACGATCTCAGATCAGGTCACTTGCTATGCATGTGCATCTCCGTATATATATATATATATATATATATATATATATATATTATATTAGGGTGCAAAATCCAAATTACAGGTAAAAATTCATTTAAAATCAATTTATAAAAAATTAAAATTAAATTGAGATTTATAGATAAATATATATATAAAATATATAGTTTTAGAGAAACTTGGTTATTTTCCCTAAAATTATATATTTTATATATATATATATTTATATATATACATATATATATATATATATATATATATATATATATATATATATATATATATATATATATATATATATATATATATATATATATATATATATGTATGTATATATGTACGTATGTATGTATTTATGTATATACACATATATATAATACAATTAATATTCAGGTGAATTAGTTACTAAAATTGCAGCACCTCGTTCTGTCGGTCTAGTATATATACACAACAACAGTATTATATAAATATCAAACTTGGCACATAAGTATCGGGTGAATGATGTTCTTACAGTGATTCGCCTATGTTAAATCATTTCAAACGTCCTCTGTTTTGAAGTATGTAGATACATACATACATAAATACATACATACATACATACATACATACATACACACACACATACATTCATACATACATACATACATACATGTTTAACATCCTTCCCTCTCATCCGTTTCTTTGCTTTCAGTCAAATTTCTTTACGCAGGCATTTTGTAATCTTTGTGATATTTACTCATACTGTCGTATCTACCGTGCTGCAGTTTTCTGGAACACACATAGACAGATGCACATATGCGCTCCTTTAAATATACATAGTATATCAAGATACATGAAACAACTATACACCTAAACACATACTGACACATGCACACAGACACGGATAAGTAGATAGACAGACAGACAGATAGATAGATAGATAGATAGATATATAGATAGATAGATAGATAGATAGATAGATAGATAGATAGATAGATAGATAGACAATTTTCTTTATTAGCCACACAGAGCCGAACACACAGGGCACAAAATACAATATACAGCTTTTCTTTTCGAAAGAAAAAAAGACGAAAAAATTCCGATCAAAAGGGATCGTGTAAAAAAAAAAAAAGAATTGATAAATAGGTAGGTAGATAGGTATATAGATAATAGGTAGATAGATAAATACATGCATACATGTTTGTGCATCCATTCAATTAATTTACATACGCGTGTTTCACACACACACACACACACAAACACAGACATACACACACACATATATATATACGTCTATCTAGCTATCTACATCTATCTATTTATATATGTATCTATACATATATACATATATATATATATATATATGCATACATATATATATGCATATATATACTTATATATATACATACATATATATATATATATATATACATATATATATATACATACATATATACACACACATATATATTTATAAATGTTCTAAAATGTACACAGCCTTGGTTTTTTTGTCTCATTACAAAAAGTAAATCCTCATATATATATATATATATATATATATATATATATATACATATAGGTGTGACTGTGTGGCTCCCCTGTCACCGCCTGACGACCGGTGTTGATATGTGTACCTCACCGTATGCTATCAATAGAGTACGATAGAATAAGTACCAGAGTTTAAAGGCGGTGCACCAGCGTGTCCGCAGTCTAATGTCTGAAACAAGTATCAGATAAATGTGTTTTGTGCATATTCCTTACATAATTATATATGCATATATACATGCGCCATGATTGACCGCTAACTCCAATTTTTTTTGTTTTTGTTTTTATTCTCTCACTGTTTATTCCCACGTGTGCCTTTCTGTTGAAAACCGTAGGCTCGAAACGTAAAAGACTTTCTCATATTCCCGAGTTTCAAACTAATACATCTTGTTGTTTATACACATCTTTGTCTTTTGTTGTTCTGTAAATTTCAACTCTATATATATATATATATATATATATATATATATATATATATATATATATATATATATATATATATATATATATATATATATATATGTATGTATGTATGTATGTATGTATGTATGTATGTATGAACAGATTTTACGTTTGTTCAAATTTAGTTCAAACGTAAAATCTGTGCTTTTGTATGGCTCTCAAACATGGAGAGCCACCTGCAGCAACTACAAGAATATCCAGACCTTCATCAACAAATGTCGCCGGCAGATCCTCCACCTGAAGTAGTTCGACAGACTGCCAAACATCTACCTGTGAGAAAGGGCCAACCAGGAGCCCATACATGTTCACATTAGACGAAAGAAATGTAGATAGATCGGACACACATTGCGGAAAGAACCCTCAAATGTGACACGACAAGCAGTTAACTGGAACCCGCAGGGGAAAAGGAAGCGAGGACGCCCGAAGCAGACATGGAAGCCGAGCATTTTGGACGAGCTTAGGAGTACCGGCCTGACATGGGAAGCAGCCAAGAAACATGCCAATGACCGCAAAAAGTGGAGAGGGGTATTACAAACAAAGGCTGTAAGTTGTACTGAGATAGTGGTTAAATAGAAGTTTTAGTGATCTAAAATAGGAAATTTAGTTTTAAAATAGGAATTTTAGTGATTCGCAATTTTTATTCAAGCAAATCCCGTACCTCGAGGCAGTTTTAGGATTAAAAGCATGGGATAGAAACTAATGTTCAGTTACTAATAAAGTCGAACTCGCCCTCGTGCTCAGCTCTATAAAGCATATGCACTTGTTAATCCATGTCGATATACTTTCACCAGAGCACGAATCCACAGAATAAAAGAGGTAATTAAGAAACATCTGCCTGAATAAGAAACATCTGCCTGAATAATAAACATTTCTTTTAGAATGATTTGTTTTTAGTGTTGTGTAAAGGAAAATATAGAAAATAAAATTTCAAATCAGCATTTTCTAGGCCAGAAGATTATTATTGCAAACAAATACATTTTCCTGCGCGGAAATCTGAAATAACTCTGATTTAGACACATTACAATGAAAGAACACACAAAAGTTTAATTACATAACGAGGAAACTTACTAGAAGTTTAGTAATTTAAGTGAGCCTGGGAATTCCTCTGCATAATTGACGTCCGGGTAATTTAGCTTGCAGAATGATAGATAGATAGATAGATAGATAGATAGATAGATAGATAGATAGATAGATAGATACCTTTTTTATTAGCCATACAGGGCCAAACACCGAGGGGACAAAATACAATGTAGAGCTTTTCTTTTCGGGAAACAAAAATAGAAAAAAAAGGAGGAAAAAATTCAGATCAATAGGGACCGTATAAAAAATAGATAGATAGATAGATAAATAGATAGATAGATAAATAGACAGACAGACAGACAGACAGACAGACAGACAGATAGATAGATAGATAGATAGATAGATAGATAGATAGATAGATAGATAGATAGATAGATAGATACTGGGTTAGCATAGTATATGATTCCATAGTATTTCTGAGTCGATATACGTGCATACAAACACACACACACAGATGCCCGTCGTATATAAGTATATCTGTGTACATCAATGTGCGTATGTGTTTTGTGTGTCTGTTTGTCCCCACCAACCGGTGTTGATTGGTTCACGTTCTCGTAATCTAAAGGTTCACAGAAAATGGCAGAATGATTAAGTACCACGTTTAAAACAAAACACACTTGGATCTACCATAACAACTGGAATCCTTAAGGCTGCGCCCCAGCATGGCCGCAATCGAAATGAATCAAGTAAAATGTAAAGAGAGAGGATAAAATCCCACGATCATCAGCATCATATTTACCCCGTGCACTCTTTACATCTTCGTTCTGCATTAGTTTACGGGGAACTTCGTGGAAGCATCCAGTATCTTTGGTGAGACGATCTGCATACGTTGTGTTCGGATGACTTGCCTTGATTATGGTCGTGGTTTGGAAATTACACCCACGGGTGTGGAAATGCAAAATCAGCTCTCACAGATAGGGACCACATATTTATACACACACACAAACATATATAAAAGGAATTTGCTTTCTGACCGCATTCTTTCAGTGTCAGTCTCAAAGTGTGGCACTTAGGTGGAGTGTCTGTTATTATATATAGCCCGGGGCCGACCAATGCCTTGTGAGTGGATTTCGAAGATGGGAACTGAAAGAGGGTCATCGAGTATACTTATATGTGTGTGTTTGTGTTTGTGTGTGAGTTAGCCAGGATTGATCGATTTCGTGTAGACTATATAGTAGATATATATCTTATGTGGATAGTGTTATTGTTGTTGTTTGTTCTATCATTATCCTCCCTATTGTTGATTTCTTTCTTTCTTTTATAACTTTGTTAGTCTTGTTTACACGCAAAACCTCCGACAACAGCACACACTCACACAAATACACACACACATCCTTTGTTTATTCCTCTGCTCTCCATAATGCTTTTCTGAAGGTAAACTCTGGCGGTTAATAAAGAAACAATTATCATCATCATCATCATCATCATCATCATTATTATTATTAGACGGGCGAAATGCTTAGCGGTATTTCGTCTGCCGCTGCGTGCTGAGTTCAAATTCTGCTGGGGTTGACTTTGCCTTTCATCCTATTGGGGGTCGATAAATTAAGTACCAAATGCGTACTGGAGTCGATCTAATCGATTGGCCCCCTCCACAAACATATCGGGCCTTGTACCTAGAGTAGAAAATATTATTATTATTATTATTAAGATGGTGAGCTGGCAGAGTCATTAGCATGCCGGCAAAATGCTTAGCGGTATTTCGTCCATCCTTACATTTTGAGTTCAAATTCCGCCCAAATCGACTTTGCCTTTCATCCTTTCGGGATCGATAAAATAACTACCAGTTGAACACTGAGGTCGATATGAATTACTCATACCCTCCCCCAAGATGGCTGCCCTTGTGACAAAATTTGAAACCATTATTGAGTGAGAGAGCAGTGCTTGCCATCAAAGTGACACTAGGGTAAAATATACGAAGCCCAGTATACCCATCATGACAACCCGTCTGATAAGGGTACACCAGGCACATGCATCACAGCCATATGTGCATGACATGGTGATCTCATATCAAGATAAACAGCGCATGACCTCGCAGGTGGGGCCCAGTTAGAATTTTTTTTCAGGTCGAGTAGCCCATCACGCTCAAAAGGTCCCTGAATATGGTTTGTTTAAGGGTGTTGAGCAAAACACCCATGTTTCCAAAGGTGAATTATTCAAACCCCAAAGAACTCCTCTCAACACATGGCTATGATGCTCCCCCACTACTTCTGCACGTGATGAGAGATGCACATATCGTCAGCCACCAAGGGATATGCTCAACTGGTTAAGGTCAAACAAATGACAAGCAAATCTGTGGTATTGATACAGAATATTTGCTGTAGCTCATCTTTTATACTAAGACAAAACAACGTACATGATAACACTTCCAATCAATTAAAATCAGAAGCCATGAGAGTTACTGTCTGGTACTGCACGTTATTATTATTATTACTATTTTATGTTTGACTTTTGTTTTGCATTTGTACAAGTTGGATCCAAGTCTCACTCAGAGACCTCAAGAGATAAGAAGTTAGAAGTTCATGTAGGTGTTATGCCTAGGGTACCATATATTTGGATTTGTACAGTTTTGTTCTAGTGAATGTTTAAGAAACCATAAGAAAATTATGTGTTTGTTTTAAAATTTGAGATCACATAGACAGTATTTTACGTAGGATATGGGCAGTTCCCATGAGCACTATATTTTGAACTTCAGCCATTTTGGGGTTTCCTGGTATCTGAGCTAGGTAGTAATCAGCCCGTTTCGTTGTCATCCCCTATGACAATAGGTATTGTTGTCGTCTTCAGATTCCACATTTTGCGAATTTCTATTTCAAGATCTTTATATTTGCTCAGTTTTTGGTAGGTCTTGATAGATACGTTTATATCGATTGGGACAATCATATCAATGAGGAGGCATGATTTTTGTCTGAAGTCTTTCGGTATGATGTCTGACCTATTTGCGTCTATCTTTCTGTCAGTTTGAATGGTGCAGTTCCAGAGGAGTGCGATGTGATCATTTTCAAGTACTGGGGTGGTTTGTGTTCCCACCAGTATTTATCATGGGGCACGTCCAGGTTTTTGCATATTACCCAGTGAATATATTGTGCAGCTCTATCATGTTGAGATACTCTGTAGGCGCAAGCAGACTGCACATGGAGACAACATGATCGATGGTCTCATTTTGTTGTTGGCATATACGACACAATGGGGAGCTGCCGTTCTTTAATATGTTGGCCTGGTAGTTCTTTATAGGTAGGCATTGATCTTGGGCTGCTATGATAAACCCCTCTGTTTCTGATTTCAAGCCAGAGGCCATTAGCCATTGATGGGTAAGGACATTGTCAATATCTGCATTATTCGCTCTCTTTGGGTATTTGCCATTCAGAGGTTTTCCATGCCATTTTTCAGTCATAATATCTAAGGCAGCAAGTTTAGCACAGGTTTTCAAGCGCTTAGCTTTTTTCTGCAGGTGTTTCTAGTTCGTCTAATTCTTGAATTTGTTGCAATCGGAATTCACTTAGATATTCCTTTGCCTGTTTTGCTACTGAGTAAGATGCTTTCTTGCTTTCATGTTTTGAGACAAGTTTTAGCATCCAGTCCTCAGAGTTTTTCAGATAGGTGTCTAGGCCAATTGTGGCTACCTTCATTGTTAATGCCAGCTGTAGAAGTACACGGCCTCCCTCTTTTCGTGGCAGATAAAGACGTTCTATATCTGCCTTAGGGTGGTGAATTCTATGCATTGTCAACGGTTTTCGTATTTTTCTGTCAACATTACATATTTCAGTAATTGACCAGTTAACGATATTGAAACTCTAAGTCACGACTGGTATGGCTAGAGCATTGATCGCTTCGATCCTGTTTCTCGCGTTCAGCTCTGTCTTCAGTATTGCTCTCACCCTGCGATAACATTCTCTTCTGATCCTTTCCATCATCACTGAATGCTTGATATTATTATTATTATTATTATTATTATTATTATTATTATTATTATTATTATTATTATTATTATTGTTCAGTAGTTTTATTTTTATTACGTGCTTTCACTTCACTACCGAGCGCAGTTCTGTGCGCCTTGGGTATGTGCTGTGGTTTGCTGTGGTGCTCTTATGTTTACTGTATTGAATGTGTGCAGTACCCAGTAGTGCAATTTTCTGTATGTTATATATATTTGTAAGTCCTGGTATTTTTGTTATGTATTTGTCTGAATATTTTTTTATTATACCTAAGGCACCTACTATGATAGGAATTGTTTCTGTTTTTAGATTCCACATTCGAGCTATCTCTATTTCCAGGTCTTTGTATTTTGAAAGTTTTTCCATTTCTTTTAGAGAAACGTTGTCATCTGCTGGTATTGATACATCAATTAGAAAGAATTTTTTTCTTCATGATCTTTGACAACTATATCTGGTATATTTGCCTTAATTTCTCTATCTGTGTGTATTGGCATATCCCAGAGTATGGTTGCTTTCTCGTTTTCTGTGACCTTTTCTGACGTGTGTTTATACCATCTTTTTTCTGTTGATATTCCATAGTGTTGACATAGCTTCCAGTGTATATAGGTCCCAGCTCTGTCGTGTCTGTGAATATATTCCTTCTTAGCCAGGACTGGGCAGCCAGAGATAATATGATTTATTGTTTCTTGTCCATCTCCACATATTCTACAGTTACTTGTTATATTTCTTTTCATTATGTGTTTTTGGTAATTTTTGGTGGGGAGGCTCTGGTCTTGTGCAGCAATTAAAAATCCTTCAGCCGCAGAAAGAAGAAAGGCCTCAGTATGGCCTGGGTGGACTACCAAAGGGCGTTCGACAGTGTTCCACACACGTGGATTCTGGAAACCCTAGCCATAAACAAGGTGGCACCAATTATCATAAAATACATAGAGCACTCAATGAACAAATGGCAGACAGTGCTACAGCTCCAAACAAAAGAGGGACTTGTGAAAACGAAAGCCATCCCCATTAGAAGAGGAATATTCCAGGGAGACACGCTCTCTCCACTCCTGTTCTGCCTGGCACTCACACCTGGCAACAGAATTGCTAAATAGAACTGGATGCGGTTACAAATGCTATGGAAAAATGAGTATTACTTACTCGGGTATTGTCCAACCCTTTGTCAGCTATTTTTTGTATATGGTGTTTGGGTTTGGGGATGGTCTGTATTTTGATGTAACACGTGTGTTTACGATCGCTGTTCGGGTAGTGGAGGTATCAAGTTAAAATACATCATTATATTTGGAAAAATAGGAATAAATTTCAATGAGTATTACTTACTCGGGTATAGTCCAACCCTTTGTCAGCTATATTTGGGCTCCATGCGATGTCTTTATTTCCGATGTTTTTGGATAAGTTTCGGAGCAATGATTTATCGTACTCACATGTTAAACTTCCCCGGTGTTTTATTATTATTATTATTATTATCATTATTATTATTATTATTATTTAGGCGGTGAGCTGGCAGAATCGTTAGCACATCGGGCGAGATGCTTAGCGGTATTTCGTCTGTCGCTACGTTCTGAATCAAAATTCCGCTAAGGTCGACTTTGCCTTTCATCCTATCAGGGACGATAAATTAAGTACCAGTTGCGTACTGGGTCGATATAGTCGACTTAACTACCTTCCCCAAATTTGAAGCCTTGTGCTTCGAGTGGAAAGAATTATTATCATAATCATCATTATTATTATTATTATTATTATTATTATTATTATTATCATCATCATCATCATCATCATCGTCATCATCACCATCATCATTTTTATAATGTTTGACTTTTGCTTGGTAATTGTACAAGTTGACTCCAAACCTCACCCAGAGACGTCAAGGGAAAAGTTATTATTATTATTACTATTATTATTATTATTATTATTATTATTATTATTATTATTATTATTATTATTATTATTATTATTATTATTGTTCAGTAGTTTTATTTTTATAACGTGCTTTCACTTCACTACCGAGCGCAGCTCTGTGTGCCTTGGTTATGTGCTGTGGTTTGCTGTGATGCTCTTATGGTTAATGTATTGAAAGTGTTTTGCATAGGATGTGTGCAGTGCCCAGTAGTGTAATTTTCTGTATGTTATATATATTTGTAAGTCCTGGTGTTTTTGTCATTTATTTGTCTGAATATTTTTTTATTATACCTAAGGCACCTACTATGATAGGAATTGTTTCTGTTTTTAGATTCCACATCCGAGTTACCTCTATTTCCAGGTCATTGTATTTTGAAAGTTTTTCCATTTCTTTTAGAGAGACGTTGTCATCTGCTGGTATTGATACATCAATTAGAAAGCATTTTTTTCCTTCATGATCTTCATGATTTATTGTTTCTTGTCGATCTCCACATATTCTACAGTTACTTGTTATATTTCTTTTCATTATGTCTTTTTGGTAATTTTTGGTGGGGAGGCTCTGGTCTTGTGCAGCAATTAAAAATCCTTCAGTCTCTGCTTTGAGTCCTGAGCTTCTCAGCCATTGCTGGGATTTTTCTCTGTCCATTTCTTTCGCATTTAGTTTAGCCCAGTACTTACCATGTAGGGGCTTTTCTTGCCATCGTTTTATCATGGTCCGTTGCTGTTGTAGTTTTAGTTTGGATTTCATTTGTTTTATAGCTTTTGTTGTTTCTTTTTCTTCTTCTTCTTCTTCTTCTTCTTCTTCTTCTTCTTCTTCTTCTTCTTCTTCTTCTTCTTCTTCTTCTTCTTCTTCTTCTTCTTCTTCTTCTTCGTATTTGTTAGGTAGATTGATTTCTTGTTTGTATTTGTCAGCTTCCTTAATTACTGAAAACAGTTTTTTGTTTTGCTCGTGTTTTGTGGCTATTTGTATTAATTTTCCTTGCTTCTGGGGTAGGTATTTTTGCAGTCCTATGGTGGTTATTTTATAATAGTTTTCCAGCTGTATAAGACCCCTGCCACCTTCTGTGCGTTGTATGTATAGCTTTTCTATGTCAGATTTTGGGTGGTGCATCCTATATCCTGTCATTATTTTTCTTGTTTTCCTGTCTATTTTAGATAGTTCGTTTAGTGTTCAGTTAAGGATGTTGTAGCTGTAGCTTATAACTGGGATAGCTAAAGTGTTGATACCCATTATCTTGTTTTTAGCATTGAGCTCTGTTTTTAGTATTGATCTAACTCGTCTATAGTACTCTTTCTTTATTTTTTCTTTCATTTGTGTATGTTGTATCCTATCTAGTTCATTGACTCCTAAATATTTATATGAGTTCATTGACTCCTAAGTATTTACACCGAGGATGTTTAAGAAGACTACACGGTGGATGTTTTAAAGACTACACCGGGGATGTTTAAAAGACTACACCGGGGATGTTTAGGAAGACTACACGGGGGATGTTTTAAAGACTACACCGGGGATATTTAAAAGACTACACCGGGGATGTTTAAGAAGACTACACCGGGGATGTTTTAAAGACTACACGGGGGATGTTTTAAAGACTACACCGGGGATGATTAAGAAGACTACACCGGGGATGTTTAAGAAGACTACACCGGGGATGTTTAAGAAGACTACACCGGGGATGTTTAAAAGACTACACCGGGGATGTTTAAGAAGACTACACCGGGGATGTTTAAGAAGACTACACCGGGGATGTTTAAGAAGACTACACCGGGGATGTTTAACGTGTGAGAACGATAAATCATTGCTCCGAATTTTATCCAAAAACATCGGAAATAAAGACATCGCATGGAGCCAAAAAAATAGCTGACAAAGGGTTGGACTATATCCGAGTAATACTCATTGAAATTTATTTTTATTATTATTATTATTATTGTTCAGTAGTTTTATTTTTATTACGTGCTTTCACTTCACTACCGAGCGCAGCTCTGTGCGCCTTGGGTATGTGCTGTGGTTTGCTGTGGTGCTCTTATGTTTACTGTATTGAAAGTGTTTTGCGTAGAATTTGTGCAGTACCCAGTAGTGCAATTTTCTGTATGTTATATATATTTGTAAGTCCTGGTGTTTTTGTTATGTATTTGTCTGAATATTTTTTTATTATACCTAAGGCACCTACTATAATAGGAATTGTTTCTGTTTTTAGACTCCACATTCGAGTTACCTCTATTTCCAGGTCTTTGTATTTTGAAATTTTTTCCATTTCTTTTAGAGAAACGTTGTCATCTGCTGGTGTTGATACATCAATTAGAAAGAATTTTTTTTCTTCATGATCTTTGACAACTATATCTGGTCTATTTGCCTTAATTTCTCGATCTGTGTGTATTGGCATATCCCAGAGTGTGGTTGCTTTCTCGTTTTCTGTGACCTTTTCTAGCGTGTGTTTATACCATCTTTTTTCTGTTGTTATTCCATAGTGTTGGCATAGCTTCCAGTGCATATAGGTCCCAGCTCTGTCGTGTCTGTGAATATATTCCTTCTTAGCCAGGACTGGGCAGCCAGAGATAATATGATTTATTGTTTCTTGTCCATCTCCACATATTCTACAGTTACTTGTTATATTTCTTTTCATTATGTCTTTTTGGTAATTTCTTGTTTTCCTGTCTATTTTAGATAGTTCGTTTAGCGTTCAGTTAAGGATGTTGTAGCTGTAGCTTATAACTGGGACAGCTAAAGTGTTGATACCCATTATCTTGTTTTTAGCATTGAGCTCTGTTTTTAGTATTGATCTAACTCGTCTATAGTACTCTTTCTTTATTTTTTCTTTCATTTGTGTATGTTGTATCCTATCTAGTTCATTGACTACTAAATACTTATATGGTTGGCTTTCGTCTAGTTCTCTTATTTCATTGGCTTTATCTAGTGTTATATTGCTACTTTTAACTAATTTTCCTATTTTCAGGGTTGCTTTGGCACATTTTTCTAATCCGAATTTCATATCTATTTCCTTGGTAAAGCCGTGGACTGTCTGTAGTAGTGTTTCTAGCTCTTTGTCGTTTTTTGCATATAATTTTAGGTCATCCATATATAGAAGGTGGCTGACTGTTTTTCCGTAGCATTTGTAACCGCATCCAGTTCTATTTAGCAATTCGGTTAACGGTGTGAGTGCCAGGCAGAACAGGAGTGGAGAGAGCGTGTCTCCCTGGAATATTCCTCTTCTAATGGGGATGGCTTTCGTTTTCACAAGTCCCTCTTTTGTTTGGAGCTATAGCACTGTCTGCCATTTGTTCATTGAGTGCTCTATGTATTTTATGATAATTGGTGCCACCTTGTTTATGGCTAGTGTTTCCAGAATCCACGTGTGGGGAACACTGTCGAAAGCCTTTTGGTAGTCCACCCAGGCCATACTGAGGCCTTTCTTCTTTTTGCGGCTGTCTTCAGTTATGGCTTTATTGATCAATAATTGATCTTTACAGCCGTATGAGCCCTTGCAGCATCCCTTCGGCTCTTCTGGAAACAGGTTGTTATTTTCCAGGTGCTTACTCAATCTCTGCGATATTATTGCAGTAAAGGCTTTGTAGATCGTAGGGAGACAGGTTATAGCGGATACTTTGTGCTTTGGCAAGGATGTCTTGCTTTAGTTTTTCTTTTGCCTTATTATTATTATTATTATTATTATTATTATTATTATTATTATTATTATTATTATTATTATTATTATTATCATTATTATTATCATTATTATTATTATTATTAGAAAGGCAGTGACATGGAAGAATCTTTAGCACACCGGATAAAATGCTTGACGATATTTCGTCCGTCTTTACGTTATGAGTCTAAATTCCGCCGAGGTGAACATTGCCTTTTCTCTTTTTGGAATCAGTAAAATAAGAACCAGTCTAAGACCAGGGTCGATGCAGTCGATTTTTAACCGAAATTGCTGGCCTTGGACCCAAATTAGAAACCGTATTAATAGATTATAATTATTTTTATCTTGTAGTTTATAATTTGAACAGCTTTTGAATATTTGACATTATTACTTCTGTGTGTTGTTGCTAGAGTTGTTGCTGTTGTTGTTGTTGCTACTATTGTGAATAAACTGAAGCGTCCGTGAAATTTCATTGGAATTCTTTAAACACGTATGATTACGAGGGCTAAATGATGCTGGCTTTATACAATGCCGGAATAAGAATTCAGTGAAAATCCTCCTGGTAGAAAGAAACTGTTTATCATCGATTGATCCCATGTTTAATTATCGACATAGGGTTTAAATCATTATTTGAGTCGATGGCTAATATATTTGCGTATGTCTCATTAATGGTAAAATTCCGAAAATGATGGGGAGATGAAAAAAAAGAGAAAGAGAGAGAGAATAGTGTGAAGGAGGTGGAGGAAGAAGAGGACGGTATGAAATGGAAGAGAGAGAAAGATATTGGAGGTGACTGAATTAAAGGTGTGATTGGTGAAAAAGAAAGTGTTGAAAATGTGAAGGAGAGAACGAAGGAGAAAATTGCAGTTATGAACAGAGACAAACGGACAGACAAGCAGTCAGACACACACGAAGACATTGAAAGAGATGGACACAATATACAGAGATGATAGAGAGCAATGGCTTTATAGGTAGAGATCTCATTTTCGCGTCAACATCTTAGATTTCTGTTGTTCTTGCTTTGATTCTGTTTTTTTTTTTCTCTCTCTCTCTTCCACTGTTTCTCCGTATTCTTCTACATCAGCACCGAACCATCTTTTATTACTCTCTCAGTTCGCAACTATTAACTAGATTCATTATATCTATCGTTTTTCTCATCCATCAACGCCTATCACTATGAGAAACAAACAAAAATTAAAAGTAGAAACAGGGAACGTTGAAGGCCGCTTTGAAAGACTGTGAATAAAAATAAATGAGAAGAAGAAATCAATTATAAGACAAAACGAATTAGATTGTCATATGTTCTCGCTGTATTTATTGTCCAGATTCTCTGCAACCATTTCCGATATTTAATTATAGAAACAGCATTAACCATGATGTTGTGTTGGGGTAGAGCTAGGAAGAAAGATCGAACGAGTAAAGAGCACAAGTGAGTGTGTCTGTGTGTCTGTGCTGCCTGTGTCTGTATGTGTAGGTAAAGGGGAAGTGCGCAGGTAGGTGAAAATCTATACTTCACCACTCCACCGTCGTAGAGACTACATAGAACCTACCACATACATTAACAATCAATATACCTTTAAAAGATTTCAGCATATTCTGTAACTCTACCAAGATCACCACAAACAGAATGAAGAACGTACAATGATAACGAAGATACGAACAACAACAACAACAACCAAATACACTACAATTGATCTTGTCACGTATAAGCAGAGATATCAAATCTCTGCCAACTCCGAGCTCGACCGTCTCCTGCAGCAACCAATGCGAACATTACATCATCTCATCGTAATCAAGAACTATTATAAATCCATTCGCTATTACCTCTGACACGACCACTAACATCATTGGATCCACTGTGACTACCACTACCACTGCATCAACTAGATCTACATCAGTAAACAGCAGTACAAGCAGCACTAACGTGACATTTTATTCTGTTCGTCATTATTATCAGCACAAAGCATTAATAGCTTTAAAAATTTCTCTCCAACGCTGATCAAACGAACTTTAATATTTTTTCCTCTGATGATCTTGCAAAAATCATGCATAAAATTTCTACAAAATAAATTCTGCTCTTATTATATATGTATTTGTATATTTATTTTTTTCGTTTTATCTTTTAATTTTTTCGATTAAAATGCTGTACAATAAAGTTGCTGGAGAGGCATGTCCATTCTTTCTTATATACTGGAATAAAAAAAAATGTGCGATCGAGCGGTAAATCTATTGATGGCTTTGCATTGAGATTTGATACAATCTGAGCTTGGGAAATGTTCTTGTAAGAGCTTAATATGGTTGGATCAAAGAGCGGTGGATTAAAGAACGAGGACTAGGCTCCACGGTTCCGAAGCCGTCTATATTTAGCAACACTTCACTGGCGGACGGACATGTATTTATACATTTAGCTATTTATTTATTCATTTATTTTATCTCAACACTTGTGAACATTAGCATTGTTGGTTACAGGTTTTCAATGATCCGTTACAAGTGCTTTTATAAACTGAAAATACCTCTTAGAATTAGTTAAAGATGGGATTAAAAACCAAAATAACTCAACATTCTTCAACTAGAGACACAAATAAATTGTTGAGAAAGATATCAAATTTTCCAACACTTTCCATATGGGAGTGACATACGTCTTAAGTATTATTATAAAGGCGAACCTACATCTTATTCAAAAAGACACCCCTAAAAGATTTAATCAAAGAAAGGTTAATCACCAACAGCAAACTTGAAGGAAGAAAGTAAATAAATAAATTATGAAAAATAATCCAAAATGCAAAATTGGCAAATAATTCCGAATTTTACAAAACCGTAAAATCTTACAAAAATCTGGTGTGACTCATTCATTAGAGACAACTGAAATTATTTGGAAAATGAGTTCCGGCATAATCTGACATGAACTTCAAGAACAGAATGTCTTTTAAAATAAATGTAGATATGAGTTGAAGAACAGAGAATTTGGATATACTGTATAACTGTGTTAAGAGAGTAGTTTCCGTCAAAACTGGGACCTGCTTCTGTGAATCAGTTCCAAAAAATATAACTGTTTAAACTATGGAAAATCCCGCTGTCCAAACATTTTTTTGTGAGAACAAGAAACTCGGATATTTTATTTTTATATATGCTCTAGGGATGATCTACAAAACAGGAAAGAAATAAAAAAGTTTTTTGTCTTATAAATCGCTGTACGCATGTTAAACAGTGAATTTTGATATCATAACGTTCATATTTATCCTTAGAATGTTGAAACACCTTCAAACGCATATAAGTTAATCACTGATGAGTCACACTTATGCCGAAAACTGGTGTGACAGAATCTTTTGTATAAATGAATCGAGTGTGTTATGAAAACCGAGTCGTCGTAAAGGAGAAGTTATTCTCCTGTGACTAACACAACAGTCATTAACATATTTGTGTTCGAGTGAGCCGGAAAGTACTGAGAATAAATATGCACGTCATCATTTTTAATGAATATTTTCTAAAACTATATTCATAACAGCTCTACATAACAAAAAAAAAACGAGAAAAGACCGTACGAATAATGACGTTACTCAGCAATTTTACGCATCCTTATATCAGCAAGATGGATCACAGCATACATGTGAAGAAATATACAGTTTTTCTTTCATTTTTTTCTAACAATGGACTCTTAATTTATTAATACGGACACGCATGCACATATTTACCTATGTGTGTGTATGTGCCTGTGTGCCAGTGTGTGCGTACGTGCATGTGTGTATACACACACACACACACACATATTTTTATATACCTATACATATACATATCTGTGTGTGCGCAGAGTGAGGTGTCCAACGCACTTTCGCTCACAGCTGCTCTTCAATTACAAAATTTAGAACTGAAAGGTTGAGTCAAAATATTAATAAAAAGCCTTAGAATATCTGCTGTTGGTTTATCAGCATTATACGTTGCTATTTAAATTCGTAAACTTGTGCTGCATCACGGGTTCGAAAGCAAGGCTTCGAGATCTAAAAATTGAAGTGTGCCGATACTTGTTCAGATTTAAAATACAGATTTATACAGAATTGAAAGACTGGCATTCTGAGTATAATTCACTAATTGTTTGAACAATGATTTCTTTCACAGCATTAATGTGGATTAATGGTTTCATTAATGATGGACCGATTCACGTCGAAACTGGCGTCAGCTGGTTGATATTTAATCCAGCTTTTGTATAAAATTATGCGATACCGCATATATGTTCACAAAAATATATATGTGAGTGTGTATGTGTGTGTGTTTACGTATATATATATATATATATATATATATATATATATATGTATGTATGTATGTATGTATGTATGTATATATGTAGATATGTATGTATGTATGTATGTCTATAGAGTGCTATGTGTAAATTGTCACTTTTTTACATTTTCAATTTCGCTCATGAGAATTATTTGTTCTTGATTTTGTCGACTACACAGTATAATAGTATCTTTTGGACATTGTCTGTGAGAAAAACAGCAGCATGACGCCAGAATTTTGGAAACGACAAGCTCTACTGCTTCGCATTTGCACCGGAAGCTCCAATACGAACATTTCAGAGTGTTTGGGTGTCAATCCCAGGACAGTGCTATCTGAGGACTTGTACCGAGAGTGATATAAATCAAACATCCAATCAACATCATGGTGTTTGGAGTTAAGCCTCTATTCATCTTTCCACACGGGCTCAGACTCAACACAGATTCCTACATCAAACGCCCGGAGGAGGTAATGCTGCTCTGGATCAAGAGGGTGGCTACTGGAACACTCTATGTCTGGCAACAGGACTCTGCACCATTTCACACAATCAGGAGAACGCAGTCATAGCTGTCAGACAATTTCTGACACTACATCACCCCTAACTGGCCACCTAACTCCGCATACTGCAACCTCCTTGTGTAGGGTGCAGTTGAGCGAGAGACCAGTAAAACTCCTTGTAATACCAAAGATGGCAGCATTCACCAACTTAAAAAGGAGGCCGTCCAGAAGAGTTGCAGGAGATTCCAAAGTCGTTTGGAGGCCGTGGTTGAAGCCAATGGCAATTCTATTGAATAAATTTACTCTTTAGTATTTCAAGATATTTTTATCTAATTTTGGTAAACATATCTGTTAAAATGAGATGTCAGTGTTATTTTCATTTTTTGCGTAATTTAGACAACAATATAATCATCACACCCTGTATACATAAACATATATATATATACATTCGTCCTATTTTTCTGGACTGCCATGTTAACTTGGCGATAGCTATTAATATCCAATACCGCTGCCGTAGTCCCCTTTAGAGAGACCTAGAAATATTTATATATATATATATATATATATATATATATATATATATATATATATATATATATATATATATATATATAAACATATGTAGATATGTTGGAGTTAGGAAATCAATATTGGAGGTTTCAAAAGGATATATATTTTTTATGTCACATACTTTTTGCCTTAGGTCATAAAAATGTACAAAAAATTTATATTATGTATATAAAAAAGGATGTAAAAATATAATAATAAATATAAGTTTAAATATAGAAATATGTATGTGTGAGTGCATATATATGTATGTTGGCAATCTAAAATTATCTTACGATCGTTTCGCGAAAATATTGGTGCTGTAATAATATCCTAAATGGATTATTATATATAGGTAATATTTCTGCTCATCAGAAATGTAATTATTTTTGTGATATGTATTTGTATGTATAGTTTTTGGATAATAATAATAATAATAATATAGTCTATAAAAATAGATGTCTTGTAAACAAGACATCTATTTTTATAGACTGTTTACATACGTACAAGAGATAAACTCGCACATATATCTAGACGTATTTTCCCCTTTTAGATATTTCAGTAATTGAACATGATGTGGCAACCCCATGATGGGAATATCCGAATTATTCTATTACATTACTCATCTCTTTCAAAGTCCCATATTTCTTCTATCGCTTTCTTCGATCGGACCGCTAATTGTATATTGAATCTTTATATCAGGTCATAACTTAGTTCTCTATTGTAATAAACTATTAATTCATGGAAATGTTTTAAAAAATCGACTCCTATCAAAGATGATTTACAAGTATATATCGACGGCTAACCCAGGAATAACGAATATAATATAACAATAAATCTGCAAATGTAAAATTTATGAATGTCTTAATCTCAACTGAAGACGACGTCTTCTGCTTCACTATACATTTGGAAACGAGAAGAATTTTTAATGTATTACATTACACAACAGTATAAACTAGGGAATGAATTCTATATAGGAAATATGATGAACATAAGTGAGCGCATGTGTGTGTGTGTGTGTGTATGTATGTATTATGTATGTATGTATGTATGTATGTATGTATGCATGTATATGTATGTATGTAGGTAGATGGGTATGTATATATGTATGTATATAATTGATAAAGGAAACAGAAGATGAATTTAGTATGAATCTTTATTCATCACGACGATCGTTTCGACACATCCTGCATCTGTCCCATAGGATATGAGGCATCAGGTTGCGTTGCATCAATCAGTGCAGGCTGTGTCATTTCAGGTGCTTGGGGTAGAAAAATATCCCACTAGATCTACTGAGATTTCACTGGACTGTTGTTCTGGCTAGTTGTACGCCGGTACAATAACAGTGCATTACCGGCGATCGTCGTACTGAATGAAGGTCCGTACTCAATCAACATCCCTTTCTTTCACCAAGTATAAACTCAACAAACACTGCGGATTTTCTGACGTAGATCCAGTGTAAATTATATCGTTACTGAAGATGACACCAGGTAACCCAGACGGTGAATGCGCTCTAATCGACATACTAATAGATAGATATGTTTCTTTATTAGACACACAGGGCTGCACACAGAGGGGACAAATACAACTGTAGAGCTTTTCTTTAAAAAAATTTTAAAAATAAAAAATCCGATCAAAAGGGATCGGTAGGGGCAAAAAAGGGGGGGGGGGGTATCGTATATCAGAAAACGTCAATTGTGTAAAATGGGGTAACATTAGGTTTATCCATGGAGAGAAAAGCCTACGGAAAAGACCATGGTAACCTCAGCAGGGAATAGACACATGAGAGCGAAGTGCTCTCTCTCTCTCTTTAAAAATTTTTTTTTTTTTTCTCGATTTATAGGATCATGCTCAAAGAGGTATCATCACTCGCACGCACCATCTTTGCTACATTAACCCACCTTTTAATGAAACTTTCACGAGACAAAAACTGTCTCTCTATTCTCACCTTCCTTTTCAAGTGATACTTGAAAAAGTTGATGAGCGATTGGCCAGAGAGGTAAGTTTTCGTCTCTAATCCTTTCGCTCGGGTCCACTACACACATTCTTTCACCATGGTCACCAGTGTGATGAACACTGCCTTGCCTTCCCTGTTGAGGGACGGTGGTGGAACAATTTGCACAATAGACTCGGCTGACAGGCGGACTCGTCCCACACGTGACAGCAGCCGTTCGGCATAAGCCCACAGGTCGGAAATCTTTGGACACTGCACGAGTGCGTGCAAAACGGTTTCGTCGCTCTGACCGCATCTCGGGCAGGTCGGTCCGGTGTGTCTCGAACCGTGCCTGTAAAGCTTATCCCGAACGGGTAATGCTTCTCGATAGCACTGCCAGGCCAGGGATCTCTGGTGGTTGTCCATAGGTCTCGGACCGAAAGTTCTCCTGAACAGGCGGGTCAGGTGTTCCTCGTCGACGCCCAGATTCTGCCCGAGATCGTCGTCGCACCTCCCCTCCACTAATCCTCTATAGAACGCTTTTGTGGAATCAAAGTTGCACAAGATTGGTCCCGGACGGCAGAGTTGCTTGAGAGCAACGCGACACTCGCGGTGCCATTCGCCGAGCCTAGGTCTCTGTTTAATCCACGACTGCAGTTCGGCTAAGGAGAAGAGCTGCGGAAAAGCGCGCCGCACAAACGGCGACCACACCTGTTCACCGTCGTCTAGGAAGCGCCGGAGATGTCGCAGTCTCAACGCATGTCTGCGCATCATCAACCACGGCATACCCAGCCCTCCATTTAGCGGCTGTTGATAGCAAATGGATCGACTAACCATCGGAATGCTTACCTTCCACAAGAAGCGGAAGAGTATGCGTTCCAGTTTGGTGATGGTAGGGTCGGGACAAGGCACGACAGTCAGACGTTATTCGATGACGGATGCAATGTACGCGTTCGCCACCTCCGCCCGACCTTTTAGGGATAGCTTCCTCTCGCCCCATTGCCGGGTGAGAGTGACTACCCTAGTCGTTATTTCGCCCCAGGTCTTCTCCATTTGGAGGTCCGGACCGAACCAGACTCCGAGCAATTTAACCGGCCCGTCGGCCCAGCGTCCCACAGTGGAGACGCTGTTAGACGGCATGGGCTTGCTTCTCCAGGTGCCGAGCCGCAAGCCCACTGACTTATCCTGGTTAATTTTTGCTCCCGTTACCGCTTCGTATTCTTTTAGTCTCTCGCCGACCAGCTCGATGTGCTTTTTGCTCGACACTATGACGGTGACGTCGTCCGCGTATGCAGACCCGCTCGTCCCACATCCCAGCTCTCGTTGGATGCCCCTCATCGTCGCCAGCTTCCGGAGTAGAGGCTCAAGAGGGGTCTGGATAGATGACCGTTTACGCGAACTACCGAGCAGATGCCGCGGAAGACGGGACCGAAACCAGCCGCGATAGATAGATAGATAGATAGATAGATAGATAGATAGATAGATAGATAGATAGATAGATAGGTGCGTATAGGTTTGTGATTGTGTGTGTGTATATGAGAGAGAGAGAGTGAGTATGTATACGTTATATATATTGGGGCATCCCATAAATAATGCGGTTTTTTTCAATTGTATGAACTAAAAGTCGGAGGGGTACCTGCATCTACTTGCTATAACGGCGAGTAGTAATTTTACCTTGTATTATTCTTAGTGCAAGTTCTGAAGAGTGCAGTTCGATTTTAACAGTTATTTTTTCAAAGCTACAATGGCAGTGACAAAGGAGCATATTCAGCATATTTTGCTTTGAGTTTAATAAAGGCAACGACTCAACGGAAATGCGAGGAATGATAACACAGTAAATGGGGATCGGACAAAAAGAGTAAACCAGTGATGACAGTGGTTCCAGAAATTCCGAGCCGGAAACTGCAGCCTAGAGGACGCGCCTCGACTTGGAAGATCTGTAGAGCTCGACAAGAGCGTCCTGCAAACCCTGGTGGAAAAAAATCTCGTTGTAACTGTTGAGGAGCTGGCAGAGAAGCTTGGATTTGGTAATTTAAACATTCATCGACACCAGCGCTAGAAAACGACCATCTTTTGTTTCAAGACGAAAGGTCTCCTTCCATCAGGATATTGTTCGACCACATACAGCGAGTATGACATTCCAAAGGCTGGAGCAGTTTGAATGGGAAACCTACCATATTCACCGAACATTGCCCCATCTGATTATCATTTATGAATTCTGTAGACGAGATCAGAACAGTACTCCAGTATGTTTCGTCAGGGACAAGTGAATTTTGGAAGTAGGTCCTTGCAAGTCTAACAGATAGATAGAAGTGCATTGTAAAAAGTGAAGGAGAGTATATTTTAGATTAAAAACACTTCATCTTAATTCTGAAAAATAAAAGGATAAAAAAGCCTCATTATTTATGGGATGAAGCAATATAAATCCTGTAACTATAAGGGTTGTATATAATATATAATATATATATACATCTGATATATACATCTGATATATACACATTTTCATATGCTCAAATTTTTGCATACAAATATACGTATATATTACACATGTAATGAAAATATGTATACAGATATATATATATATATATATATATATATATATATATGAGAGAGAGAGAGAGAGAAAGAGAGAAAGAAAGAGAGAAAAAGGGGGAGAAGGGGTGACAGTGGGAGTGAGAAAATAAGATCGATGCGTTGCATTCTGTGACTATGTAACTTTTGAAAGATATAAAGCAAACAACCCCTTCATCTGTCATGTCACATTACGTCACTCTATTACAAAGTGCAATATATCAATTGAGCTGCGACTGGATATATTAAAATATTTTTAGATTAAAAACGAGATATATAAGAATATTGATTTTTCCCGTGTGTATATATACACATACATACATACATACATACATATAGATATAGATATGGATGTAAATATATATTTATTTATACCTATATATGCTAACGCGTATATGAATATCTGTGTACATGCCAATATCCATATATACATATGTGTGTGTGTGTGTGTGTGCGTATTTTTTATGGTATTTCGACAGTTATGACGACGATGGTTCCAGTTGATCATATCAACGAAATGGCTTGCTCGTGAAATTAACTTGCAAGTGGCTGAGCGCTCCGCAGACACGTGTACCGTTAACGTTGTTCTCAAGGAGATTCAGCGTGACACAAAATATGACAAGGGTGTCACGTTTGAAATACAGGTATAATTCATTTTTGCAAGCTGAGTGGACTGGAGCAACGTGAAATAAAGTGTCTTGCTCAAGGACACAACGCATCGCCGGAAATTGAATTCAAGAACCTTAAGATCGTAAGCCGAATACCCCTAACCAGTAAGCCACGCGCTTTCACACACACACACACATATGTATGTGTATATATATGTATATATATATATATATATATATATATATATATATATATATATATATATATATATATATATATATATATATATATATATATATGTATAATCGAATCGATTTTGTTTTAAAATATAGCCACGAAACGCGCGTAGTCTATTTATTTCTATTTGCTATTTATTGATTGTGTAATTTATTGATATTTGGAATAAGGATTTTGTAGTATATTTGATCTTCTAGATGTTTTCAATGACATTTTTCATTGTTGAATCTGTTAATAGAGGTTTTTCTCTAAATTATATATATGTATTATATATTGGGACATTTGATTTAGAACTGCTAAATGAAATTTTCCCAGTAAGTTTTGGAATTTTATTCCCTAATATTATATATATATATATATATATATATATATATATATATATATATATATATATATATATATATATATATATATATATATATATTTATATTTATTTATATATATATATATTCTTTTACTTGTTTCAGCTATTTGACAGCGGCCATGCTGGAGAAAAACCTTAAGTCGAATAATTCGACATTAGAACTTATTCTTTGTAAGCCTAGTAATTATTCTGTCGGTCACTTTGCCGAACCGCTAAGTTACGGTGACGTAAACACTCCAGCATCGGTTTTCAAGCGATCGTGGAGGGACAAACACAGACACACAAATACACGCACACATACACATACACACACACAAACACATATATATGTATATATATGTCCGTATATATATATATATATATATATATATATATATATATATATATACACATATTTATAATGCATGTATATGTATATGTACATATTACTATAATATGCATTGCAAACACGCCAACATTTTTACATGTAGGTATGTATGCATGGACCTTGACAAGTGTCTTGCACTGTAACTTCCGTCCGGCATGAATTATGTGTGGATTTGGCAAACGGTAACTGAAAGAAGCCTGTCGTATTTATTATATGTGTGCGTGTGTGTGTGTGTGTTTTTGTATGTGTGTTTGTGTGGGTGTTGCCCCACCCCACCGCATAGCAGTGGGTGTTGCATTTACATCTTCGGTGCAGCAAAAGGTACCGATTATGTACTGGAGTTGATTCGTTCGACTAACATATTTTAAGCCGCCCTCCCCCACCAACAAGGCTACAGTTTGAAACAAATAAAAAAGAAAAAAAAGCAATGCATGTATATTTTTTTTTCTTTAAGGTAAAATTTGACATTGATTTTGAAATTTCGGCCTGTTTTGCCAACTACAATTTGGTCTACTTTCGTTCTTACTCTGTCTTTTTATCGTTCTATGAGAGATTGTTCGTTTTGCACATGGCATAATGTGAAAACACTTACGTGTGTTGCAAGTAGGGGGAGGAAACGGTTGTAGAGGAAGACGGGAAAATACGGGAGTGTAGAACGAAGAGTGTGTCGGGGGTGTTTGTGAGATTGGAATGATGATTATGATGATGATGGTGATGATGATGATGATGATGATGGTAATGATGATTACGGGGTGGAGTTGGTTGTGGTGATGGTGGTGGTGGTGATGGTGGTGTCGGTGATGGTGGTGGTGTTGGCCATGATATTGCTGATGATGATGTTTATGTGAATGATGCGGAGGAAGAAGAAGCAGTGAGAAAATACGATAATGTTGATGTCTTTCCTGCTATGAAAATTGATATTGATGTATCAATTAGAATCGATGTTGAGGAGAAAGAAGTGAAGAAGAAGAAGAAGAAGAAGAAGAAGAAGAAGAAGAAGAAGAAGAAGAAGAAGAAGAAGAAGAAGAAGAAGAAGAAGAAGAAGAAGAAGAAGAAGAAGAAGAAGAAGAAGAAGGTGGAGGAGGAGAGATGAAGAAAGTGGAGAAGAAATGAGAAGAAGGAGGAGAGGTGATGTAGAGGAAGAGGATGAGAGGAGGGGATGAAGAAGAAAAGTAATGTAGGGAAAACATTGTAAAAAGTAATATAATGAAAAATTAATTGTAGTATTTTCATATTTTTTAAGAAATACCAAATAAAATATAAAAGGTGTCAAATGAAAAATTTGGCCACTCGAAAAGTGCCCAAAGTTCTTGGAAACTAATGTTGCTGGAGTAGTCAGTGATGTTGTTAAAAGAATAGTTTTATGATGATAAGGAAGAGTGAGAATGTGATGGGAATAGTTCAGGTAAAGAAATATATGATCAAAATTTAAGACAATAAATTGATATCCTTGTCAAAAATGGAATATGGCAGTCGTTTGATCTTCAAGGAAACGAAGTCAATTAACATCTTATCAGTTTCTAAAAAGGAAATTACCTTTAGTCAAACAGGATAGAACGGCCAAAGTTGAAATGTGTTTTTGAGCTAATCTGGTGCCATGTCGCACAACAAAGAACCTCGGGGTGAAAAAACACACAAATCCAATGAGATCAGAGTTAAATGTGAAATGCTGTCAGTATTGCAGAAGGATGTGCATCACAGTGCCCCGTGCATTGGGACTAACAGCTAGCTTCCTTTGAATAGAGTAAAGTAGCAGCGACGGGGACATCGCAATACATCAGTAACAAAATTAGTTTATGAACGAGAATATTGTAACAAGACAGTGATTAATACAACGGAATATATCTATTCATAGCATTTATAAATGTACGCTGGCATAGGCATATTATACATACATATGTATACACATATATACATAGATAGTATATATATATATATGTACGTATCTGTATGCACATATATATATATATATATATATATATGTATATATATATATATATATGTATTTATATGTATATATGTGTGTGTATGTACGTGTATGTATATGTTATTTCTATACTACCCACAAGGGGCTACACACAGAGGGGACAAACAAGGACAGACAAACGGATTAAGTCGATAATACCGACCCCAGTGCGTAACTGGTACTTATTTAATCGACCCCGAAAGGATGAAAGGCAAAGTCGACCTCGGCGGAATTTGAACTCAGAACGTAGCGGCAGACGAAATACCGTTAAGTATTTCGCCCGGCGTGCTAACGTTTCTGCCAGCTCGCCGCCTATGTATGTATAAGTGTGCATGTATGTATATGTGTGCATGTGTGTGTGAGTGAGTGTATGTGTGTGTGTGTGTGTGTGTGTGTGTGTGTGTGTGCGTGTGTGTATATATACATGAGTGTGTGTATTTCCGTGTAAGTGAAGTACAAGAAACATTTATTTATATAGCAGAACACATTATGTATAACTATATATATATATATATATATATATATATATATATATATATATGCGAGTAAAAATAAATACAAAAAAAAGGGGTTTTGTATGATTGTGTATAGAGGAATATATTATTTTGTTTAAAAGAGTTCCAACACTGTCTGTTTTTTTATGCTTTATTTATATTCCTGCAAAACCAATGTGGGATATAGAATATGGAATATACCATATATAATGTAATATACAATATATAATATATAATGAAAATGGATGGTACAATGAAATAAAGTATTGGATGTCTTATTGAATATATGGAATATGTCTTATTGAATAGATGAAATAGTGAGTGTTCAATATAAAGGATTAAATATATAAAGGCGAATACGTATTTTCTAAACCTTGAGGTATTTCATCATGGCCGGTATGACAGACTTTAACAGACTATATATATATATATATATATATATATATATATATATATATATATATATATACATATATATATATATGTATATATATATATATATATATATATATATATATATATATATATATATATTATTATTATACGTATCTGTATGGATATATATATATATGTATATATATATATATATATGTATATATATATATATTATATATATATAGATATAATATATATATAATATATATATAAATTAATATATATATATATATATATATATAATATATTATAGTATATATATATATATATATATATATCTATATATATATTATATATTTATAGATTTATATATATAATATATATATATATATTTATAATATATATTATATATATATATATATATATATATATATATAATATATATATATATATATATATATATATATATATATATATATATATATATATATATATATATATATATATATATATATATATATATATATATATATATATATATATATATATATATATATATATATATATATATATATATATATATATATATATATATATATATATATATATATATATATATATATATATATATATATATATATATATATATATATATATATATATATATATATATATATATATATATATATATATAAATAGATAGGTGCAGGAGTGGCTGTGCGGTAAGTAGCTTGCTTACTAAACACATGGTTCCAGGTTCAGTCCCACTGCGTGGCACTTTGGGCAAATGTCTTCTACTACAGCCTCGGGCCGACCAAAGCTTTTTGAGTGGATCTGGTAGACGGAAACTGAAAGAAGCCCGACGTATATATACGTATATATATGTGTTTGTGCTCGAGTGTGTGTGTGTGTGTGTGTGTGTGTGTGTGTGTGTGTGTGCATCGGTATAATGTGAAAAACAAAACAATAAGATTCGGTGAGATAGATACAAAGGAGGGAGGGAGAGAGAGAGAGAGAGAGAGAGACAGAGAGACAGACAGACAGAGAGAGAGACAGAGAGGAGCGAGGAGTGAGGAAGAGGGAGGTAGGAAAATGTTGCCGATATTCAACATTTAAAATTTGCTTAGGCTGCACTTTATATAATGCGATTCGCTTGTCATTAAGAGCAAATTAATGGAAGCATAAACAAAGCGATGTTATCGTAAACAATTAGGTTTAGAGACGGAGAATTAATAGATAATATGATATACGAAACCAATATAGAGTAGGAAATATTTATAAAGGTTATCGTGAACTAATAAAACAGGATGTGATCAAATAGTTGATATGCAAGTTAATATATATTAGTAATCGTATTGCGAATGTATACTCTACATAGCGTCATACTACATATACATACATACACACACAATGTTTCATCATTGAGTGATGCATGATAATGCAATACGTAAATGAAACAAAAACAATGAATTTTTGTAGTATAATGAAAAAATTGTCGGTATCAATATAGATTCCATACAGATATATAGATTTTTTTATAGAATATAAAATAGTCACAGGTGGCGATGAGAAAAAATAATTTCGTAATTTCTAGGTGGAATAATGCAAAAACAAAAGATATACTGCAGCAGTAACAAATGATTTCTATGAGAAAGTATTATAAAACCTCATGACACACATTAACTATTGCGTCATCTCTTTTAATTATATGAATTGATGAAGGCGAAAATGCTTCAACGATGAGTCTTTACAACACAACAGCACTGAGACACGTGGTAGAGAAAAGTCACCTTCATACAGGAAACAAATACTGAATGCCTACAAAACGCCCATAGTCTGGCTGCCGGTATTAATCGCTATATACTATGCTACTTATAGATCAATAGAGACATTACAACATTACACTCTATCCCAAGTTTATTGAACATAACTGAACTTACTACAATGAGTTGAAAGTACAAACTCAAAATGGGAACCAGATCGAAATACTATACTGTCTGGTAGCTGATTGCCAGTAAAGAGCTAGCCTCTAGCATTTGGAAATGTCTTAGTAACTTCATAATGAAAGAAAAATAATTCCGGTAAATCTCAAGTGTATAACATTTTATAGACTGCGTGACCTTGATATATCGTATCGATTGAAATGAAACACAAATATTCAGGAGTTGTAACATATACATCTAATTACAGAGAGAGATCCAGTTACCCGTTAACGCTGAAGAAACCCCGGCCAACACTGAAATATATTTAGATTCGCCATAAGCATTTCTTTATTGTTTATTTATCTCATCACCATAGCAACTGAAAGGTCTTCCTTGTTGTCTAATATTTTAGTAGAGTCATTTTTGCTGTTTATGACACGTATGAAACATTTACAGCTTAAGGTGGCAAAGAAGGTTTTATGTCAAATCAACAAATGGGATAAAACAATATCTGGTGTAAAATAGAAAGTTGCACACACACACACACACATATTAATATATATTAGTACGTACGTACGTATGTATGTATGTATGTATGTATGTATGTATGTATGTATGTATGTATGAGATGAAATGTTGAGTGTATATGAGTAGAAGACCATGCATGGATATGTTAGTAGAAAGCTCAGAGACGATAGTAACACTGAACATCAAAGCAGTCTATCATGGAACAGCAACCAGATTACTACCTCCCACTTTGAAGGGTATGCGTTTGTCATCCAGGAACAGGAAATATAAACGAAATACCTGATGCACAAAAGGGGTACAGATGCCGGGAAAGTAGTAAAATATGGCAACCAATGCTGGCTTTGTGGTGCTAACAACGAAAATATCACCCACATCATGAGCAGTTGTCCGAAATTGTAATCACGGTTTATCTACCAATGAGACATGAAGTTGTAGCTAGGACACTCTATAACGAGATCCGTCAAAAGGATAATCCCGAGGACAAAGAAATAAGAACCCACATTATAGTGGAAGCCATAGCCACTAATGATAAAATGGCGTACTAGTGGAATGTCCCAGTGAATATCTCAATAAAATGTAAACTCAACATTGATTTGGGACAGAGAAGAGAAACTGTACAGTCGTGGAGCTCAGCTGCCCAACCGATGTTAACATAACGCTGAAGATCAGTAAAAAAGAAAATACCTACACTGAACTATTGAGATATTTGCAGTTACTCTATCCAGATTAAAAGTTTGGGTTTATATTTGTAACTATTGGGACACTGGGATATGTAACACACTGCCTAAATACCAATTTTGAGAAATTAGGCTTCTCAAAACGAGATAGGAGAAATCTAATTCGAAGACTACAGATCCAATCCATCACTGGAACTGCAAAAATCTGTAAAACTTTACAGACGTTTAACATTTAAGTATATAAGAGCATGTCTAGATATGCAAATATATATATGAGAAGACATACATAAAACAAAACATACAAATCTGCACATATAAATACATACATACACACAAAACAAGCCTAATGTTGATGCTGAAATTCCAACGAAGGAGCCTTGATCTAGTTTAGAAACCAGCACTTTCTGTATTGGCAAGAAATCTTAAAATGAAACTGAATAATGACACACATACACACATACATACATACTTTTAGGTTTCATGGAACACGCATGTAAAATAAAACTCAATGTATGGGTGTATAAATGTTTTAATTGGCTTATATAAATCTACTGATACCAATAAAACTTTATAGAAGAAATTGAAGGATTAGATTTAGAGAAGAATAAACTGCTACATGAGATCATGATCTCATGTAGCAGTTTATTCTTGCAATGAACTACGAATGCATAAACAAATGATATGAAGCGATGTGAAACGACCGTTACAAAAATCAAACTGAATGACAAACTGGACTCGTATTTAGCTCAGGTCAATCTTGATTGAGTGGACATATGATCGAATGCGTTTCAGTCATGATGGTCATGTTTTTAGATATTATATATCTAGAACTATTTTATAAATCGTTTTTCTACGTTTTCCAAAACAGTTTGGTGTGTTATGGAGAATATATTTGACTGCTATTTTTAGCAGTTTCCGATGTGCCGAAGACGCTTAATTGTTGATACAGCAAGGAAGATTAAGAAATCAAAGTAGCAATAAGCAGCAATATATAAATCGTAAATTACACGGAACTGACTTGAAACTATTAAAACTGAAATTTCATCATGAAGGTAGAAAATAGTATTTGTGGGATTTCTATGATAGGCTGACATTTTAACGACGGGACCCATTGAGTGGATCCAGCAAAGATAACCCAAATTATATTAAGATACGAAAGCAAGCAATACAAGATGAGCAGTTATAAGAACAAATATTGGTTATTCTAGGAGCGTTCTAGATACAATAGCCTATTACGAATATCAGTGACGAATTGCAGTGAATAAACATGTTGGAATAACAACGCAAGGATAACGTATTTCAAATCACAAAAAATGCTATACAATACGGTGTGACAAAAGTCTGGAGAAAACTCTGGAAAAACATAAGCGCTTGTGAAACATGTATAAAATAATTAGATGAGAACGAGTAGCTTGTGAGTAAACGACGAAAATATACATTAAATAATGCATACATACGCTGAAGATATGTTATAAATTAACAGATATATATGAGGTATATACAGTAATCCCTCGCCATATCACAGTTCACCTATCGCGGTTTATTGTCGAAGCTTAGGTCGATTCCTCCCTGCTGTACTCTTCCACCACAACTTTCTCTCACTCTTTCTTCCTGTTTCTGTTGTGCCTGTAATTCAAAGGGTCAGCCTTGTCACACTGTGTCACGCTGAATATCCCCGAGAACTACGTTAAGGGTACACGTGTCTGTGGAGTGCTCAGCCACTTGCACGTTAATTTCACGAGCAGGCTGTTCCGTTGATCGGATCAACTGGAACTCAAGACGTCGTAAGCGACGGAGTACCTACAACAACCTAAAGTCCAACAGGGATATATGCGAGGGATATATTTGCTGAGCCCCTGGGATGTATATCACAACAATGCTTGTATAATTGCATAGAAGTACTTGGGAATGCAGACGGATTCGAAAACTCAAGTGAAATTCATCAGCGTTGGACATAATATTTTATTTGGAAATCTAAACACCAAAGACAATCGACAATGTTAATGATATATTTGTTATAATATCTCAATAGACTTTGCCCAAGTAAGACATAATAGATTCTGATCGACATATTTCCATCAGTTCTACAATATATAAAATCTAATAATTACTGAAGTGTTGCTCTAAAAATGGGTGTGTATAATGACTAGGCCACCATGATTAAAACAAAGAAACGGAAGTGGTCTAAGAGTTCACTGGCCGTCTAATATCTCTCATTTTATTATAGATCAGAATAATTGCTTGTATCAGTTATAGAAAAACATTAATGATAAATTAACACATTCCTCTTTAAATTATGTGTATTTATCTTTTTGATTGATTGAGTAGAAACACATTTCGGTTTGAAGGCGAAAATAATGTCCATTACAATTGGACATATTCAACGAGTGTCTTATCTCACAGACATTTAATCCTGCATTTTATCCTGTTATGGATCCATTAAGTATTGTTTTAAAGTCTGTAGCAAATGTGTAGAAGGACGAGTTAACGAATTTTTATTATGATAGGCTTTAGATAAGTGGTATCCTATTACACAGTTATTCTACGACTCAGTTGGAAACTGGAACACTTAATTGCCCTAATGGTTGTAAATATATTTACTAAGATTACTGTCAGCCAAAGATGAGTCATACATTATACACGGGAGTGAAATCCGATAAAATAATACAGCAATTAGTGTCAAGAAAACATGCAGGTATCTGGGTATCAATGAAGAATATTAGATGGAAAATAATGGAAATTAACTGAAATAAATACATCACATCGGAGTAATCAGTTAGAGATCAGAACAATCAAAAACGTGAACTGAGTTCGATAATAACCGATCAATGCTCTGACAGAGTCTCACAGGCAAAAATTAAAGCTGCGTTTTATCGTTATAAATTGAAGCTTGGCAGTCAACAAAGTTCGCATTTCGTAAACTCCACCGATCGATGACTATGGCACTTACCTACAAAGAAAAAGAAGAAATATATCATTATTGCAAATGTTTGTAAACAAAAAGAAAAGAAAAATTATAAAAAGAATGTGTATGTAAATGTAACACAACAAAGATATATTCAGTAAAATCCATAAGACTAGGAATTGATAAACAGATACATTAAACATCAGCATAATACAAGAGCGAATGACAGAAATACGGAAGTTAGTGACAACTAAAGAAGACATGAAAACATATTTTCTTAAAATCCACTACATTCGTAAAGAAAATTTGATTTAAAATCACAGCAGGAAAGATATTTAAAATTGAAATTAGTGCATAAATTTTAAAGTCATTTCAATTTATCATGTGTTGTTCAGATTTTTTTGGCCTGCGGTGTTGAGTTCAATTGCTTCGGTATGTAATATACTAGAATTATATTCTA
Organism: Octopus bimaculoides; assembly: GCF_046866305.1. NCBI lineage: Eukaryota > Metazoa > Mollusca > Cephalopoda > Octopoda > Octopodidae > Octopus > Octopus bimaculoides. The sequence goes on along the minus strand of NC_142949.1, from coordinate 18,135,191 downwards.
AATGATCAGTAAAATAAAAGATTCGAGAATGTTTAGAACCTTCCAGTGTATAAATCAGATATATTTCCAACATTTTGGGTGTGAAAAGAAAACATCCTGCAACAATTACTTCATAATACATTGAATCAAAATAAGGTGGCTAGTTGGCACAATCGACAGCACGCCGGACGAAATGCACAGCAGCATTTCGTCCGTCTTTAAGTTCTGAGTGCAAATTCCACCGAGGCTGACTTTGCCTTTCATCCCGTCGGGGTCGATAAAATAAGCACCAGTTGAATACTGAGGTCGATGTAATTGATACCCCCCACCCCGAAATACTGGCCTTGTGCGAGAATTTGAGACCAATGTATTAAATCAAAATATACTGTTGTTAGTGGTATTGCGGCCGTTTTTATGTTGTGCATTCAAATTCCGCCGAGGTCGACTTTGCCTGTCATCCCCTTCGGAGTCGATAAAATAAGCACCAGTTGAAGACTGGGTTCCATGTAATCGACTTATCTCCAATGTTCTATATATTAATACTTATTACTGTATAATAATGTAGTACAGTAAATCAAAATGTATAAACATGAGATCCGTTTACAGAAGCGAGGTAAATGACAAAGAATCCACACTAAAGACTTGGCTGTTAAAATAAACATGACAGTTATAAGAATCTGTTGGTAAGTGATTATAATTAATCCGCTAAAGACTGAGATGTCTTTCCTGCCAAGATAGACTTACATTTTTGAGAAAGTGGCAATAAAAGAATTTATGACATTATCAAAAGGCATTATTGGCACAGTTGGGAATTTGTTTACAATTTGTTATGAGAAGTACATTTTCATGGTATGAGAAATACCAAATATTTTGCATGGTATTAAGTTTGCTTCGCAACCACATGGTTTCAGGTTTAGCCCTACTGCGTGACACCTTGGGTTAGCGTCTTCAGCTATAGCCTTGGCAAAAGAACTGATAGAATTAGTACCAAACTTTAAAAAAGTAGTGGGGTCCATTCATTCGAGTAAAGTTCCTCAAGGCGGAGCTCTAGCATGGCCACAATCTAATGACTGAAGCAAATAAAAGATAACAGACAGGCCAGATGTAAGACGGCGAGCTGGCAGAATCATTAGCATGCCGGAGAAAATGCATTACGGCATTTCGTCCAATTTTATGCTCTATATTCAAATTTCTACGAGGTTGACTTTACTTTTCATCATTTCGGGGTCGATAAAGTAAGTACCAGTTGAACATTGGAGTCGTTGTAATCGACGTAGGCCCTCCCCTCTAAAATTCTGGCCTTGTGCCGAAACTTGAAACCAACGTTAATCAAACATAATGAAGACAATGCTAGTAAGAATGCTTTTTTAAAGGCACATCATTTTGATTAGGGGGTTAGTCGATTTCATTAATCCCAGAAATCAAATCGTAGTTATTTTATCGTCCCCAAAATGATAAAAGACATAATAATCTTCAAATTGATAAACAATATTATTTTTATTATTTCAACTTTAGGCAGAAATCCAGCACTTTTGAAGGGCGGGAATTCGTTGATATCAACAGAATAACTTGATTCATCCTCTATTTCATCGACTCCAGAGGATTGAAAACAAAATAGATCTTGGAGCGAGAAGAGAAATGGAATAGTTCCTATTATTATAAGTATTCTGAGGTTGGTTAAAAACAAAATGGAGACAAAACGAAGAAACCAATCAAGGAATGAAATTAGAACATCCGGTCAGATCTCTCATACTTGAGAAAATATTCTACCAATAGAATTAAAAACAAAAAACAACTAAATTAAGGGAAAGCATTAACAGATTATCCGTTCTGTTCATCATTCAGTAGACACACACACACACACATACATGCACGCACCACACACACACACACACACACATACATGCCTTGGCGTGTATACATACGAATACACACTTACGCCTGAAGTATCTGCATATTTACAACCTTTGGATCCATGTAGATATATTGTAAGAATCTAGGATACAGAAAAAACACTGGCACACAATGAAACAAAAGCAATAACAGTTTTGATAATAACCTTGTAGATATTATCACGTGAGATAAATAAGATAATTTATGGACATGGATTTGATATGCCATGTTCAGCTGACAATATCCTTTCTTTCAATGAAAAGACAGATTTGTTAGTATAGAAACAGAAGTATAATACAATGTGATGTACACATGTAGTGTAAATTATCGTCAGGTGATTTGACCTTTCCAGCAAAATGTTGATCATCATTGGGAGAACTTACCCTGACAAATTAATATGGACACGTTCCAAATGAAGCAGCGTTCATTTTTCTTACATACAATCTTGCTTTATATAACTGTGGTGTGAGGACCAATTTATCTTTTCGAGACTAAAACCTTATCTAAGCGAAAGGTTAAATTTAAACTTTAGAAAAGTTCCTTTCTTTTAGATTAGGGATCTGTCATATACAGTTAAATTATTCTTTATACCATGGCATACAAATTTATCTAAATTTATCATGAATTTCACGTCCGTGAGTTTATAATTTCAAAGACATTTGAATTCCTCAAACGTTGGAAAATCTGACGAATACATATGTCGAATTCGACAATTCTCAACGACAGATTGTAAACAAACTAAACTATTGTTTCGTTTTAAATGCACACACACGTACACAGAACCAGATGAGATAAATTCGAACGGACAAATTTTGAGAATGCTTCTATAATTTCCGCAAACGAATACCACGAAGCTTTGAGTCTTTAAAAGAAAATTTTCATCAAGATTTCTTTTCAACACGACTTTAATTGAAATCATTGGTTATTAATTATATGCAACGAACAAAGTGTTAAATCACTGATGTTTTATGAGAGGGACATAGAGTTTATCTAACACAGCACTTGAATGGTACATCGCTAGAGCAGTGTTTCTGGAATGGAGTGCCCCAAGAAGTATTTAGGTTCATCTTGCATATTTTTACATGTAATTTACAGCTTCAAAACAATCTATATTATCGAATCAATGGCTAATAAAAAGCCATTTTCCATAATTTTGTTAAACATAACTTATATCAATAAAACGTCTTCTCACATTTGTTCATATTTTGAAATTAAAAGTAGTCGAGTTTCATATCGTTTGCGAAGTGCGGCAATAATTCTATATTTAGTCTCTAGTTAAGCACAAAGTAAACAGAAAACTGAGAACCGCTACGTCTGACACAATACTTTCTAATTTTAGTTGCTGCTCTATATGTACTGCAATACAAATATTACATTTCATCCTTCAAGCCATGAGAAAATCAAGTACCAGTCATGTATTGTTATGATTAGCATCACTGTCATTCAACCACGATGCAACTTCATACTGTTTAAATGTTACACTCACGATATTAAGATTATGGTTTCGATTCTTTGACTCTGTTGTGCGTTAACTGGTTGAGCAAAATATAACATTTCGTTTCACGTTGCTCATCGATCACCTGTGGCACACTGCACCCGCTTTACAGATAATATCGATTAAATGGAAGGAATGATCTTATATATGGCATAAACACTAGATTCCAATAAACGAATCCTCTGTGCAGCTTGTTCAGTAAGAAGTTGCGGAGCCATTATTTGTCGTCTACGACAAGAGTTCATATTTCATCAGAGACTTCAACCAAATGACAATGGAACAAAATAAAGGTCCAAATTAAAGCAATACTTTACGTTTGGAGGGATTCAATCATTGCGTGTAAGGGAACGAGAATAATTAATGCGAAGTCTTTTCTTCCCACAATTAACAATTTTGGCCTTCATAACCATAGTTAGTGATGGATTTCTTATCTTTATATTGATGGAGAGATTTAACTGACCTAAAATTAGTGGATTTTTTTATCGAACTCTCTACCGAGTTTGTCAAGCTACTTGCCTCTTTCGTGTTATTAATACTATTATCATTAATAGAGCAGCGAGCTGGCAGAATCATTAGCACGCTGAGTCGAATGTTTAGGAGCTTTACGTTCAGAGTTCAAATTCCTCGGAGATCGACTTAGTCTTTCATCATTTCAAGATCGACAAAATAAGCATCCGTTGAATACTGAGGTCAATTTAATTAACTAAGCCCTGCCCTGAAACTAGCTGGCCTTGTACCAAAATTTGAAAACAATAGGGACATGTTTCTGAGTCCCTGAATGCTGGCTAGTCTGGGTGGAGGAGCTTGTCTCCCCCTCGCAAACTTAAGGACACAATAATTGTGTCAAGGCCGACAGGAAGCGGTCCAGCTTCCTAGGGCTAAACGGCAGTAGTGTGTTCCCTTATTGGGATTGTCACATTAAGTTGACAATATACTACAACTTTATCGCTCCACTACTGCTTAAATCTCTCTGAGAGATTTAGAAATATTATATTTCTAATTTTAATAGTATTATCATTAATAATAATAATAATAATAATAATAATAATAATAATAATAATAATAATAATAATAATAATAATAATAATAATAATAATTTCATTTGTTATAATCGATAAACTCTCCCTTAATAAATGATCGTTTCTATCTGGTCTGTAAATGATATCCAATTGCGTTGAATTGCTTAACCTATCAATTGGCTACATGCAACGGAGTGTCTGTAGTTACTGGCTGGTTATTATATGAAAATACAATGGACATGGCCAACAGAGACACTGAGAGAAGGAGAGGATGTGTGTGTGTGTGTGAGTGAGTGTATGTGCATTTCTGTGCGTGTGTATGTTTGTGTGTGTGTATGTATGCCTCTGTAGAGAGAGAGAGTGAGAGAAAGAAAGAAAGAAAGAAAGAAAGAAAGAAAGAAAGAAAGAAAGAAAGAATGAATGAATGAAAGAAAGAAAGAAAGAAAGTAAGAAAGAAAGGAAGGAAGAAAGGAGACAAAAAAGAGAAAGGAAAACGAGAAAAGCTGCTGAAGAAGAAATAAAGAAAGAAACGAAGGACGAAAAGACTAAGAACAAACAACGATTGTTTGATATGCAGACCTGGAATACAAACCGGCGAATGTGGGCCATTCCTACTGATAAGACAATGAATGAAGATAGCAGGGAAATTCTGAAGGAAAACACGAGTTACACCTTTGTTGTGGTAAATCATTTTGAAAAGAGCATTGATAAAAAGGTCGAAAATACTCACTTATCCAGATTTCAAACAATTATACGCAGCATGACGGCTGACAAGATGAACATTTCCAAACATGATGGCCATTAGAGATTAGAAGAAAAGCAAATGGGTGCAGCAAAGAGGAAAGAATAATATTATGAGGGAGTGAAAGAGAGGAAGAGGTAAAGAACTTGAGGATTATCTAGACAACGGAATCAAAAGGCTCTTTAGCATCATAATGCTTTTTATTATTTAAATTCCAAAGCAATTTCGGAATCAATCTAGATATTAACGTGTGTGTGTGGGTGTATGTGTGTGTGCATGAGTGTGTGTGGATATGTGAGTGTACGAGTGTGCGTGTATACGCACGCGATATGTGTGTGTGTATGTCTTGAGATTGATACTTATTTTGTTGGGTACCTTTGACGAACTGCTATGTTACAGGTACGTAAACAAATTAACACCGGTTGTCACGCAGGGGTGAAGGGGTCAAATCCAGACGCGCACTTCTATAATTACATATATTCGAGCATTACATTTATACTTACATTGGTACATACATATATCTGTGTAAATATATATATATGCATATGTGTGTATGTGTGTGTATGTGTATGTGCGTGTGTGAGTGCGTAACGAAAATAAGACGAGGTACAAAATGGTAAAATAATTTTAGTATTTTCTATCTTGCTATATTTTCCTTATACGTATCATCTACACACCCTCTACACCACACACACACACACACGCACACACACACACACACACACACACACACACAAACATATTTGTGTGTATGTATGTATGTATGTATGTATGTATGTATGGATGGATGGATGAATGGATCTTTCTTTGTAAGCTGTTTGAGTGTGTATGACCACTACTCAATGAGTTAGAGTTTCTCGTAGATTATTATTATTATTATTATTACTATTATTATTATTATTATTCAGTAGTTTTATTTTTATAACGTGCTTTCACTTCACTACCGAGCGCAGCTCTGTGCGCCTTGGGTATGTGCTGTGGTTTGCTGTGGTGCTCTTATGTTTACTGTATTGAAAGTGTTTTGCGTAGAATGTGTGCAGTGCCCAGTAGTGCAATTTTCTGTATGTTATATATATTTGTAAGTACAGGTGTGTTTGTTATGTATTTGTCTGAATATTTTTTTATTATACCTAAGGCACCTACTATGATAGGAATTGTTTCTGTTTTTAGATTCCACATTCGAGTTATCTCTATTTCCAGTTCTTTGTATTTTGAAAGTTTTTCCGTTTCTTTTAGAGAAACGTTGTCATCTGCTGGTATTGATACATCAATTAGAAAGCATTTTTTTCCTTCATGATCTTTGACAACTAATTTCTCTATTTGTGTGTATTGGCATATCCCAGAGTATGGTTGCCTTCTCGTTTTCTGTGACCTTTTCTGGCGTGTATTTATAACATCTTTTTTCTGTTGTTATTCCATAGTGTTGGCATAGCTTCCAGTGTATGTAGGCCTCAGCTCTGTCGTGTCTGTGAATATATTCCTTCTTAGCCAGGACTGGATAGCCAGAGATAATATGATTTATTGTTTCTTGTCCATCGCCACATATTCTGCAGTTACTTGTTATGTATATTTTCATTATATGTTTTTGGTAATTTCTGGTGGGGAGGCTTTGGTCTTGTGATGCAATTAAAAATCCTTCAGTCTCTGCTTTGAGTCCTGAGCTTCTCAACCATTGCTGGGATTTTCTGTTTATTTCTTTTGTATTTAGTTTAGCCCAGTATTTGCCATGAAGGGGCTTTTCTTGCCATCGTTTTATCATGGTTCGTTGCTGTTCTTGTTTTAGTTTGGATTTCATTTGTTTTATAGCTTTTGCTGTTTCTTCTTCTTCTTTTTCATATTTGTTAGGTAGTATGAAATCTTGTTTGTATTTGTCAGCTTCCTTAAATACTGAAAACAGTTTTTTGTTTTGCTCGTGTTTTGTGGCTATTTGTATTAGTCTTCCTTGCTTCTGAAGTAGGTATTTTTGCAGTCGTATGGTGGTTATTTTATAATTGTTTTCCAGCTGTATAAGACCCCTGCCACCTTCTGTGTGTTGTATATATAGCCTTTCTATGTCAGATTTTGGGTGGTGCATCCTAGATCCTGTCATTATTTTTCTCGTTTTCCTGTCTATTTTCGTTAGTTCATTTTGTGTCCAGTTAAGGATATTGTAACTGTAACTTATAACTGGGATGGCTAAAGTGTTAATACCTATTATTTTGTTTTTAGAATTGAGCTTTGTTTTCAGTATTGATCTAACTCGTCTATAGTATTCTTTCTTTATTTTCTCTTTCATTTGTGTATGTTGGATCGTATCTAGTTCATTGATTCCTAAATATTTGTATGTCTGACTTCGGTCTAATTCTCTTATTTCATTGGTGTTATATAGTGTGATGTTGCTACTCTTAACTAGTTTTCCTCTTTTCAGGGTTGCTTTGACACATTTTTCTAATCCAAACTTTATATCTATTTCTTTGCTAAATCCATGTACTGTCTATTGTAGTGTTTCCAGCTGTTAATCATTTGTAGCGTATAGTTTTATGTCATCCATATATAAAAAGTGGCTCATTGTTTTGCCGTAGCATTTGTATCCGCATCCAGTTCTATTTGCCAAGACAGATAAAGGTGTCAGTACCAAGCAGAACAGGCGTGGAGAGAGAGTGTCTTCCTGGAATATTCCTCTTCTAATGGGGATGACTTTGGTTTTCACCAGTCCCCCTTTTGTTTGGAGCTCTAGCGTTGTCTTCCATTTATTCATAGAATGTCTTATGTATTCTATCATTATTGGTGCTATCTTGTTTATGGCTAGTGTTTCGAGGATCCACGTGTAAGGAACACTATCAAAAGCCTTTCGGTAGTCGATGCAGGCCATAGTGAGGCCTCTCTTCTTTCTGCAGCTGTCTTCAGTTATGGCTTCATTACTCTTTTACTCTTTTACTTGTCTCAAGTCATATGACTGTGGCCATGCTGGAGCACCACCTTTAGTCGAGCAAATCGACCCCAGGACTTATTCTTTGTAAGCCCAGTACTTATTCTATCGGTCTCTTTTGCCGAACCGCAAAGTTCCGGCGACGTAAACACATCAGCATCGGTTGTCAAGCGATGTTGGGGTAGATAAACACAGACACACAAACATATACACACATACATATATATACATACATATATACTACGGGCTTCGTTCAGTTTCCGTCTACCAAATCCACTCACAAGGCTTTGGTCGACCCGAGGCTATAGTAGAAGACACTTGCCCAAGGTGTCACGCAGTGGGACAGAACCCGGAACCATGTGGTTGGTAAGCAAGCTACTTACCACACAGCCACTCCTACGCCTATATTGATCATTAATTGATCTTTACAGCCGTATGAGCCCTTGCAGCATCTCTTCTGCTCTTCTGGAAACAGGTTGTTTTCATCCAGGTGCTTACTCAATTTCTGCGATATTATTGCAGTAAAGGCTTTGTAGATCGTAGGGAGACAGGTTATAGGACTGTAGTTTTGTGGTTTTACCATTTCCGTGGATTTGGGAGTTAGGATAGTTTTTCTTTTCGTGAGCGATTTAGGCATTGTGTCTGGCTCTGCTAGTATGTCGTTAAAATTTTCAACCAGCTTTTTGTGTAGTCCTGTCAGATATTTTAACCAGAAGTTAGGGATCTTGTCGTGCCCACGTGCCTTCCAGTTGCTTAGTCTTTGCAGTGTCTGGGTGACCTCTTCAATTGTTCTAGAGGTCCAGAGTTGCTCAGGTGCTAATTTCGTTGTTTTTATAGTCCTTTTCTGAGGTTGTTCCTTCACCAACCATATTTCTTTCCAAAATTCTTCCAGTTCTGCTGTTGGTGCTGCAGTAATGTCTATTTAATTTTTGCCAAGTTCTTGGTAGAATAATTTTTGGGGGTTGCATTTGAACTGTTTGTTTTGTTCAAAGAAACTTTGGCGTTTCTCATACCGGCGGATCCTTTGTGCTTTGGCAAGAATATCTTGCTTTAGCTTCTCTTTTACCTCAGGTAAATCTTTTTCTGTAACGTTGTATTTGCACAGTGTTTTTATTTTCTTCTTGTTACTTAGTAGTGTTGATTGTCTACTAATTTCGTTAAGAATCCATAGATTTTTTCTCTTTATTTAAATTTTGTTTTGGATATTATTTATCCACAGCGTTTGTTTGGGTCGTGGAACTCCTGTTTGGATGGGTTTTAGGGAGTATCCTGCTTCTTTTGTGGTTGCAGTGGCTGCTGCATATATTATGCAATTTAGCTGAGTGATATTGCTAGTTGTTTCTGTGGTTGTTAGTTCCGTGACGGCCATGTTCATGCTATTTGATGTTGTTTTATTGTCTATTTTGATTTTTGTGGTCCATTCTGAGATCTGTGGTTTTCAGTTCTTTGATTATTCGCATTTTTATAGTATCATAATTATTAGGTTCTTCTACACTGTTTCCAGGTTTTAAATTTGTTTTGCCTTCCTTCTCATTCACATGTTTGTCTGTGGTGTTCTGGATTGGTGCTTTTTGTACATTATTATACATCCCTACGGTCTGGGTTTGTTGTTTTTTGTTTACTTCGTTTTGGTGGAAATGTTACATTTGTCTTCGTGTTTTACTATCTCAGTGTTTATATTATTTGGCATTCTTGTATGGCTACTATCTACATTTTTTTAATGTATTTTTCTTTTAATTGCTCTATTTATATTTCTGTCATTTTTTTTTGCTTTGAGAATATATCTTCGTATGTTAGCTAGTTTAGAGTTCATTGCTGTATCCAGGTCTTTATTTAGGTTATTTTTGTTCCATATTTTATATGTATGTGTTGTTGAGTTTTCGTTCTTTGGGTAGAGCACTGATGTAAAATAAGCGTGTAGGATTGAAATATATTCGTCACGTGTCCATTTATGCCTTTTTGGTTTTATCTGCAGGATATGAGGAACAACATCCGGCCCATTATTTTGACGGTCATCATTTTCGTATTATTATTTTTTTTTTTTTTTTAATTTTATGTTTGACTTTTGCTTTACATTTCTACAAGTTGGCTCCAAGTCTCACCCAGAGACCTCAAAAGACTACAAGTTAGATGGTCATGTTGGTATTATGCTTAGGTTGCTATATATTTGGTTTTGTAAATAGTGTTGTTCTAGAGAATGTTTAAGAAACCATAAGAAAATTGTGTTTGTGCTGAAATTTGAGATTACAAAGTCAGTATTTTTCGTAGGATGTGGGCAGTTTCCATAAGCACTATCTTTTGAATTTCTGTCATTTTGGGGTTTCCTGGTATCTGAGCCAGGTAGCAGTCCGCGCCTCTTGCTATCATTCCTAGGGTACCTATGACAACAGGTATTCTTTTAGGCTTCAGGTTCCACATTTTGCAAATTTCTATTTCAAGATCTTTATACTTGCTCAGTTCTTGGTAGGTCTTGACAGATACGTTTATACCGATTGGGACAGTCATATCAATCAGGAGGCATGATTTTTGTCTGAAGTCTTTCAATATAACGTCTGGCCTATTTGCATCTATCTTTCTGTCAGTTGGAATGGTGACGTTCCTGAGGAGTGAGATGTGATCCTTTTCATGTACTGGGGATGGTATTATCATTATTATTATTATCATGGTTCAGTAGTTTTATTTTTATAACGTGCTTTCACTTCACTACCGAGCGCAGCTCTGTGCGCCTTGGGTATGTGCTGTGGTTTGCTGTGGTGCTCTCATGGTTACTGTATTGAAAGTGTTTTGCGTAGGATGTGTGCTGTGCCCAGTAGTGCAATTTTCTGTATGTTATATATCTATATTTTATATGTATGTGTTGTTGCGTTTTCGTTTTTTGGGTAGAGCACTGCTGTGAAATAGGCGTGTAGGATCGAAATGTATTCCTCGGATGTCCATTTATGCCGTTTTGGTTTTGTTTGCGGGACAGGAGGAACAACGTCCGGCCCTTTATTTTGACGGTCATCGTTTTCGTAGGGTACCGGATCGTTCATTTCCGTTGTCAGATTGTTTTGCACGTTCAGATCTTCGTACTTTTTGCGTAATAAGCTTACAGTACGTACTTCTCGGTTGTTATTCTTGGGTGAAATAATACCGGTGTTATTTAATCTGTTTGTAATTTTTTTGTACATGGTGTTTGAGTTTGGAGATGGTCTGAATTTTGATGTAACACGTGTGTTTAGGATCGCTGTACGGATAGTGGAGGTATCAAGTTAAAATACGTCATTATATTTGGAAAAATAGAAATAAATTTCAATGAGTATTACTTACTCGGATATAGTCCAACCCTTTGTCAGCTATTTTTTTGGCTCCATGCGATGTCTTTATTTCTGATATTTTTGGATAAATTTCGGAGCAGTGATTTATCGTTCTCACATGTTAAACTTCCCCGGTGTAGTCTTATTATTATTATTATTATTATTATTATTATTATTATCATTATTATTATTATTATTATTATTAATATTATTATTATTATTATTCAGTAGTTCTATTTTTATGACGTGCTCTGTGCGCCTTGGGTATGTGCTGTGGTTTGCTGTGGTGCTCTTATGTTTACTGTATTGAAAGTGTTTTGCGTAGGATGTGTGCAGTACCCAGTAGTGCAATTTTCCGTATGTTATATATATTTGTAAGTCCTGGTGTTTTTGTTATGTATTTGTCTGAATATTTTTTTATTATACCTAAGGCACCTACTATGATAGGAATTGTTTCTGTTTTTAGATTCCACATTCGAGTTATCTCTATTTCCAGGTCTTTGTATTTTGAAAGTTTTTCTATTTCTTTCAGAGAAACGTTGTCATCTGCTGGTATTGATACATCAATTAGAAAGCATTTTTTTTCTTCATGATCTTTGACAACTATATCTGGTTTATTTGCCTTAATTTCTCTATCTGTGTGTATTGGCATATCCCAGAGTATGGTTGCTTTCTCGTTTTCTGTGACCTTTTCTGGCGTGTGTTTATACCATCTTTTTTCTGTTGTTATTCCATAATGTTGGCATAGCTTCCAGTGTATATAGGTCCCAGCTCTGTCGTGTCTGTGGATATATTCCTTCTTAGCCAGGACTGGGCAGCCAGAGATAATATGATTTATTGTTTCTTGTCGATCTCCACATATTCTACAGTTACTTGTTATATTTCTTTTCATTATTATTATTATTATTATTATGGTTATTATTATTATTATTATTATTATTATTATTATTATTATTATTATTATTATTATTATTATTATTATTATTATTATTATTACTATTATTATTATTATTATTATTATTATTATTATTACTATTATTACTATTATTATTATTATTATTATTATTATTATTATTACTATTATTATTATGGTTATTAACGTTGTTATTGTTGTTGTTGTTATTATTATTATTATTATTATTATTATTATTATTATTATTACTATTATTATTATTATTATTATTATTATTATTATTATTATTACTATTATTACTATTATTATTATTATTATTATTATTATTATTATTACTATTATTATTATGGTTATTAACGTTGTTATTGTTGTTGTTGTTATTATTATTATTATTATTATTATTATTACTATTATTATTATTATTATTATTATTATTATTATTACTATTATTACTATTATTATTATTATTATTATTATTATTATTACTATTATTATTATGGTTATTAACGTTGTTATTGTTGTTGTTGTTATTATTATTATTATTATTATTATTATTATTATTATTACTATTATTATTATTATTATTATTATTATTATTATTACTATTATTACTATTATTATTATTATTATTATTATTATTATTATTACTATTATTATTATGGTTATTAACGTTGTTATTGTTGTTGTTGTTATTATTATTATTATTATTATTATTATTGTTATTGTTATTATTATTATTATTATTATTATTATTATTATTATTATTATTATTATTATTATTATTACACTAGCTTCTGGTATAGTGATTAGTCTACCGCAGTGCTCAATAGCGTTACTAGTCATGGTATACAAAGTATTGGAAGTAGAAATTAACATGAGTTCAAGTAAAGTTATTTAATTCCCACGTAAGAAATAAATATTGACGCTGCTATTTAGCTTAATTTCCACTATATCACATATATGTATGTATGTATATATCTATATATGTATGTATATATGTATGTATCTTTTATCTATTATCTTTTATTTGCTTTAGTCATTTGGTAGCGGCCATGCTGGGGCACCAATTTGAAGGGTTTTAGTCGAACAAATCGACTCTCGGCCCTAGGACTTAATTTCTAAAGCCTAGTACTCATTATAGCTGTTCTTTGCCGAACCGCTAAGTTCGGTTGTTAAGCAGTAGCAGAGACAAACAGAGACACAGATAGTCACACACACACACAAAAACACAGACACACACACATATATATATATATATATATATATATATATATATATATATATATATATATATATATATATATATACTTGGAAAAGGATGCGTGGCGTTCGATCATATAAGAATATAAATAATATATAGATATATGCATATATCCATACATATACATATATGTATGTATACATACATGCATATATGGGTACATGACATCAAGAAAAACGTTAAACACAATGAGAAACGAAAGTATAAAAACTAAACAAAAAACGAACTTTTTTCGAACGACATGGAACAGGGACAACTGACGAAAGGATATACTCTTTATGTAGCATGTCTCATTTCTCTGTTTTGTTTTTTTTTTTCGTTGTTCGAAAAACTTTCGTTTTCTGTTCTCGTTTTTATGTTTTCGTTTCTCATTGTGTTTAACGTTTCTTTTCTTTTTTGAAGTCCTGTACCCATATATGCATATAGATGTAGGTATGTACATATATGTATGGATATATGCATATATCTCTATATTATTTATATTATTATTTATATATGTATATATATATATATATATATATATATATATATTTATATATATATATATATATATATATATATATATATATATTTATATATATATATATATATATATATATATATATATGTGTGTGTGTGTGTGTATGTATGTATTTATGTATGTATGTATGTATGTATGTATGTATGTATATATATTGTTGTGTCTGGGGAGAGCCATTCTCTTTTAGTACCTTATCAATTAACACATTCACCGGTAAAGTTTCCGCTCATTTACTTATTTATTTTTCCTAAATAAATGAATGGAAACTTTACCAATGAATGTGCTAAATAATAAGGCACTAAAATAGAATAACTCTCCTTAGACACAACCAAATATGCTTCAACGAATTCACATAAAGAATAATATTGCAAGAATAATATATATATATACATATATACGACGGGTTTCTTTCTAAGAAATCCACTCGCAACTATTTCGTTGACCCGAGGCTACAGTAGAAATCACCTACTTAAGATGCCATGCAATGATACTGAATATGGAACCAAGTGATTAAAAAACAACCTTCTTACCACACGTTTACGCTTGTCTCGCTGTCTTGCTGGCTGGCTGTATATGACAGGCGTCCACACACAGTTTCCATATACTAAACTCGCAAGGCGTTGCTTGGTTGTGGGTCCCATTAGTAGATACTTTCACAACGTGCCTTACAGTGGACTGAACCCAAATCCACGCGATTGCGCAGCTAGCCACAGACACACATACTCTCACATATCAACAACTATACATTCATATGTACATATATACGTGCATACGCGTGGATGTATTTAGGTGCCAAACGGAATTACACACTGTTTCTATGACTGAAATTTAACTTAGAAGATATCGCATAAATTGTTGCTACGGTAAAAGAAGCTGATTCAATCTGCAACGTCACGAGATCGATCCAGAAAACCTCCGCTGCACAGCTCAGCCTGTATATAAATTCATGATACATCACAATCAATGAATTGCCCCTAATTCTTCAACAGCGGAGCAGTGTTTTGCCTATCGCATGTTAATCGATATATACTGTCTAAACTTTCAGACCTGTCTTTTTTTTTGTGTGTTATACATACATACATGCATATATATATATATATGTATATATATATATATATATATATATATATATATATATATATATATATATATATATATATATATATATATATATATGTATGTGTGTGTGTGTGTGTGTGTGTGTGTATGTGTGTGTGTGTGTGTGTATGTATGTATGTATGTATGTATGTATACAGTATACCCCCTCGGGCTGAACGGAACCAGTGTGTATTGGTTATTATAAATAAAGGTCTAAAGCTTGAAATAGAGACTTCTGATAATCAGCAGAGCGTGGAGAATAATCAATAGGTTCTTTAGCACCGGAGCTCCGGCATTATTCATCCAGAAACTAAAGTTAGTTGCTTCTATTTAAAGATAACTGTTTGAAAAGATAAATCTTTCTACCGGATTCGGAATATATATATATTACTGTAATTAACAAAAACAGTTTCTAGCATGTCTAATGGATGATGATGATGATGATAATGATGATGAGGAGGAGGAGGAGGAGGAGGAGGAGGAGGAGGAGGAGGAGCAGGAGCAGCAGGAGGAGCAGCAGGAGGAGGAGGTGGAGGAGGTGGAGAAGAAGAAGGGAAAGAAGAAGAAGAAGAAGAAGAAGAAGAAGAAGAAGAAGAAGAAGAAGAAGAAGAAGAAATGCCCTGTTGTAGTACCAGGCAGTGTTTCTCATATCTTCTGACCTTAACTAATTGGAAGCGTTATCATGTACATTATTTTGTCATGAAATAAGAGATGAGCTACAGCAAATATTCTGCTCAATTATACCCTGAAGCAGTACCATACAGTGGTTCTTATGGCTTCTGATATAACGTACAGTGTTTTTCCTTGGTATAAAAGGTGGGACTACAGCAAATATTCTGCTCAATACCACAGATTTGCTTGTCGGTTGTTTGACTTTAACCAGTTGAGTATGTCCCTTGGTGGCTGACAATATGGGCATCCCTACTCATGAGCAGCAGTAGTGGGAGAGTATCATAGCCATGTGTTGAAAGGAAATCTTTGGGGTTTGGATAATTCACTTCTGGAAACATGGGTCTTTCGTTCAATATCCTTAAACAACCCTTATTCAGGAACCTTTTGGGCGAGATGGGCTATTCAGTCTGAAGGAAATTCTAACTGGGCCCCACCTGCGAGGTAATGCGCTGTTTATCTTGATATGAGATCACCTTGTCACACATATATGATTATGACGCATGTGTCTGGTGTACCCTTATCTGACAGGTAGTCATGATGGGTATATTGGGCTTCATATATTTTATCCCAGTGTCACTTTGATGGCATGCACTGCTCTCTCACTAACTAATAATAATAATAATAAGCTCCAAACAAAAGAGGGACTTGTGAAAACGAAAGCCATCCCCATTAGAAGAGGAATATTCCAGGGAGACACGCTCTCTCCACTCCTGTTCTGCTTGGCACTCACACCTTTAACTGGATTGCTAAATAGAACTGGTTGCGGTTACAAATGCTACGGAAAAACAGTCAGCCACCTTTTATATATGGATGACATAAAAATTATATGCTAAAAATGACAAAGAGCTAGAAACACTACTACAGACAGTACACGGCTTTACCAAGGAAATAGATATGAAATTCGGATTAGAAAAATATGCCAAAGCAACCCTGAAAAGAGGAAAATTAGTTAAAAGTAGCAATATAACACTAGATAAAGCCAATGAAATAAGAGAACTAGACGAAAGCCAACCATACAAATATTTAGGATTCAATGAACTAGATAGGATACAACATACACAAATGAAAGAAAAAATAAAGAAAGAGTACTATAGACGAGTTAGATCAATACTAAAAACAGAGCTCAATGCTAAAAACAAGATAATGGGTATCAACACTTTAGCTGTCCCAGTTATAAGTTACAGCTACAACATCCTTAACTGGACACTAAACGAACTATCTAAAATAGACAGGAAAACAAGAAAAATAATAACAGGATATAGGATGCACCACCCAAAATCTGACATAGAAAGGCTATATATACAACGCACAGAAGGTGGCAGGGGTCTTATACAGCTAGAAAACTATTATAAAATAACCACCATAGGACTGCAAAAATACCTACTCCGGAAGCAAGAAAAACTAATACAAATAGCTACAAAACACGAGCAAAACAAAAAACTGTTTTCAGTATTTAAGGAAGCTAACAAATACAAACAAGAAATCAATCTACCTAACAAATACGAAGAAAAAGAAGAAGAAACAACAAAAGCTATAAAACAAATGAAATCCAAACTAAAACTAGAACAGCAACGGACCATGATAAAACGATGGCAAGAAAAGCACCTACATGGTAAATACTGGGCTAAACTAAGTGCAAAAGAAATAGACAGAGAAAAATCCCAGCAATGGTTGAGAAGCTCAGGAGTCAAAGCAGAGACTGAAGGATTTTTAATTGCTGCACAAGACCAAAGCCTCCCCACCAGAAATTACCAAAAACATATAATGAAAAGAAACATGACAAGCAACTGCAGAATATGTGGCGATGGACAAGAAACAATAAATCATATTATCTCTGGCTGCCCAGTCCTGGTTAAGAAGGAATATATTCACAGACACGACAGAGCTGGGACCTATATACACTGGAAGCTATGCCAACATTATGGAATAACAACAGAAAAAAGATGGTATAAACACACGCCGGGATATGCCAATACACACAGATAGAGAAATTAAGGCAAATAGACCAGATATAGTTGTCAAAGATCATGAAGAAAAAATGCTTTCTAATTGATGTATCAATACCAGCAGATGACAACGTTTCTCTAAAAGAAATGGAAAAACTTTCAAAATACAAAGACCTGGAAATAGAGGTAACTCGAATGTGGAATCTAAAAACGGAAACAATTCCTATTATAGTAGGTGCCTTAGGTATAATAAAAAAATATTCAGACAAATACATAACAAAAACACCAGGACTTACAAATATATATAACATACAGAAAATTGCACTACTGGGTACTGCACACATCCTACGCAAAACACTTTCAATACAGTAACCATAAGAGCACCACAGCAAACCACAGCACATACCCAAGGCGCACAGAGCTGCGCTAGGTAGTGAAGTGAAAGCACGTTATAAAAATAAAACTACTGAACAATAATAATAATAATAATAATAATAATAACAATGATGATGATGATGATGATGATGATGATGATGGTGAGGAGGAGGAGGAGGAGGAGGAGGAGGAGGAGGAGGAGGAGGAGGGTATGGGTATTTCAAATTCTACCATAAGGACAGCAGGTTCGGGTGCGGCGGTAATTGGATTACATCAACCCTAGTGTTAGCTTAGACTGCCGCCGTTGGAAGGACGCAAGGTAATGTCTGCTACGGTAAAATTTGAACTCAGATTGTGAAAACGGACAAAATGCAGCTAATCATTTTTGCCGTCGTCGTAAATTCCTGTCAGCTGCCCGTCCTAATAACTCTTCTAGGGCTCAATTAGCATTTATTTATCAATCCCAAAAAGATGAAAGGTAATGCCTCACCACCATCCTCGGGAATGAATGTATGTATGCAGATATGTTAGTGTGCGTGTGTGTGTGAGTATGTGTGTGTGTGTGTGTGTGTGTGTGTGTGTGTGTGTGTGTGTGTGCGTGTGTGCGTGTGTATGTGTAAGTATTCTAAAACGTTCTTTTGTGTTCATCAGTCTTCCATTGATCAAGTTTCCAATCTATTTTCTTCCAGTATTTTTCGCCCGATTTGGACCTACTTTGCATGCTTAACTTTCTGTTGGAGATATCCTCCTATTTTGGGGTTCGGAAGTCTGTCTAATCACAGAGGCCTTCGTTTTCACCCCGTCTTCTCATACTCATAGGTTGATGAGGTTTAATCCCACAAGGGGATAGTTTCTATTTTTCAATAGAAACAGTTGTTGATGTGGCTGATAATGACAGTCCTCATCTTTGCCTGTTGTGGAATGAATATGATGATTTGATTGTCTCAAATTTCACTCCTGATAATTAGACCGAGGCAATCCATTTGCCGACTCACGTGCTGTGTCTGACTTCTCCTTGGTACCGACAATTTCCATAATTTATTCTTCGTCGTCATCTTCTTTTGCTGTGCATCACGCCTTTGAATGGGATTTACTCTCCTATGTGTAGCAGCCGATTGATCTATTTCAGAGATTAAGTTTTAAGGACTTCATATGGGCACTTTCTTCCCAATACGGTTATTGTATTGCTTCGTATCTTTGATTCCACCCGACCAAGCACCACCAAATACTACATCTGCGTTGGTCATTGCCAGTATTGTGTCACGAAAATGAAAACTAACCAGGGATCGACATAGCTATAGATAATCCTGACGGTCGCCTTTGTGTTCTCTCTTCCTGCGAATCAGCTTATCGGATATCTCTCGTACTTAAAATTTCAGATCGCATTTTCGTCCCTCCTTGTTTTAAATGCGGCCTTACAATGAAGGATAATTGCCTTAAAATGTTTGCAAGAGCTGTCTCTAAATCTTACTCTCATGAAGCAAAAGTATCTTCTGTCCGTGACATAGATAAGTGATCTTTCCTTTTATTGTGTGTTTCTTTCCCGGATTGTTGAAGTTTTATGTTGGCCCTGTGTACAAAATACTGTCAAGCTTCAAGACTGTCAAGAAAATGTTCCATATTAGGTTGGGTTTTTTTTTATTAATGCAGAATAGTCTTTATTATTTTTTTTATGTTTAAGCTCAATGGAATACCTGAATGCTTCCTGCTGTTGCTATCCCCTAAAATATGATAGGGTGTATTTTTTGAGATGTTCTTTTATTTCATTTTCCACTATTTGCCCGTGTGTTTATTAATATTTTTTTATTATCTAATTCCTTTGGCTTGTGGGGTTATTTTATTCCTTATTGTAATCTTTCTGAGAGAGAAACAGAAGAAGCCATGTCTACCTTACCATTAAATGATAGAATAAAAATGAGGATACTTTTTGTTTTTATTTTTTAGAAAAAAGTAGACCTACTACAGCATTACAGATCCCTGAATGAAATAAAATCCAAAATAAAAATTCTTTCTGTCAGCTAAATCTTCTAAATCATCGAGTAAACAAGAAACCCGATTTTTTATTTCACTTCTGAACAGATGTTAGCAGTAAATACCACCACTACTACAACTACTACTACAACTACTACTACTACTAATAATAATAATAATAATAATAATAATAATAATAATGATAATAATAATAATAATAATAATAATAATAATAATAATAACAACAACAACAACAGCAGCAACAACAACAACAACAACAACAACAACAACAACAATAATAATAATAATAATAATAATAATAATAATAATAATAATAATTGTAGTCTTAGCTGGAGTTGCCACTTTATGCGATTTCAAATAGTTCTTTCTTAAGCAGAGTCTGATTTTTACGCGAAATTATCTCTAACTGAATAAACCAACAAACACAGCAAACTGCCATTGCATAACACTCCACAATCACCACCGAACGACATGGAATAAATCTCAACAGTGTGTCACCACCACTCAATAAGTAACATATACTCTTTCATAAGACTCAGCCAACACTCGTAACAACACTAAATGGATCTTCGTCGATTTTGACGGTGATTACTCAGCTCATTGAATTAATTTGTCAATTGTTGAGTGTCCCACGGACACGTATCCCATTTTTTGTAATTCTTAAACTGGTCGACATGACAGAGTCCTATAAATTTGGACCCTTAAATATTATTGGTACAATCACACAATTTTCATCTACCCAACATCACTCACAAAACTTGTGTAGACTCGAAGCTATGATATAAAACACAGAAGCTGCTGTTCAGGTGGGTTTACACCGAACCTTGTGGTTGTGAAAGCAGGCCCTTAACTATTCAGTCATGCTGCGCCCATTTTAAGATCAAAAGCTCCCATGACGGCCAGTCTCTATAATTGCATCCTTCAGTAATAATAATACAACTTGTACCCTTGAGTTAGCAGATGATTAGGGTTCGAGTTGAAAGCCTTGCGGTTATTGATCCCACTCTGTATTTTAAATAGAAATCTTGTCCAGGTGAACTTGGCCGTTAATGCAGACTGTGACAAGGCTGACCTTTTGAATTACAAGTACCCTCATTTTTGCCAGCTGGGTGGATTGGAGCAACATGGAATAAAGTGTCTTCCTCAAGGACACAACTGCTCATGGAATCGAATCCGTGACCTCACAGTCTGAGCGAAATAATCTAACCCCTTAGCCACGCGCTTAGTGGTTTGAGCATTCACATCGATGAGAAGAGGGTTTGCAAAATGTATAGGTACTGTCCTTCTTTCAGACCAGACAAATAAAAAGAAAACTTACTCGGGGGTGGGGAATCAGGAGATACAACACGAAATTAAAATAAATTAGGTTAATCAAAAATAAGTATTGTACGACGCATTGATCTTCAGGTAATGTGCTACCAATAGAGCAGACGAGACAAAGTCAAAACTAAATGACATACACTCTGAAAATAGTACAGGACACTATTTCCAGCTGAGCTGTAAATGTATACAATAGAAATATGACAAGTGTACGATAATGAAAATGATTTCAAATGTTGGTACAAGCTACAAATTCAAGGCTGTAGTCGATTACATTGACCTCAGTGCTGAGCTGGTATTTATTTTATTGAACCGTAGGGGATGAAAGGCAAGGTCGACCTAAGCGGATATCGAACAGAGAAGAAATACCGATAAACATTTTCTCACATACATTAAGTAATTTTGCTGGTTCGCCACATTATTAAAACTTTTAGCAGTAACTGACGTGCGCCATGACAAGAACTGGAATTCTATATAACAATCCATGACATGAGAAATACAATTGACACAAATATTCGTAACAAAACGACATAAATTCAATTGAAATTCATCATGGTCGACTAACATGAATCCCATATAATCATGTCATGTATTTGAGACCTCGAGACGTGTGACGAGCAAATCATTACAATTCATCGCAAAAACCGTAAAAGAGTCATCAAAATTCACTTCTCACTGAGAGAAGTCACAACGATGAGCATCAACATTCATTTTCGTTCCTTTTTTTGTTGTTGTTGTTTTTCCACGAGAAACTTCATGACAGCTGTAGCAATTTTGATAATGGAATCGTTATGGGTGATGTAAGCGACATCAGTATTTTATTTGTTCTTACTTTCTCGGCCTCGAAAGGATGACAATTCAACCAGCTAGGATTTTATCTGAGAATGGAGAGGATAATGAAATGCAATAAATCATTTTAGTCTTATTTTATTGAAGCTCTGCGAAAGGAACGGCCTCCCATCCAGGGAGCAACATTTAGGCCGCAGAAACTGGGAAGCTGGTTCCATCCGTCTCTGTGCGTCAGCAAGATTCTTTGGCTCATAGCATTTTATACACCTTGCCACTCAAGGTGTATTTAATATCATTCTTTATGAGAGAATTCATAAATGGCAGTTAGAATGTCAGAATATTTAAAAGGAAAAGAGGTAGTAAAAAGAAAGTGATTCACCGTCTATTTCGACGATGAACTTTCAACTGTTCGATCAACGGTACCACCTGCTCATCGAAATAACGGCATGCTGAGTATTCCACGCGCACGTACACACACACACACACACACGCACACACACACACACACACACACACACACACGCACGCACACACGCACACATACACAAAGACACACACGCATACACGCACACACACGTACACTTAATGTCCAACACAGGTTAGATCATTGTAACTTAGAGTGTGTGGTAAGATTGGATTCTTAAATTACAAAACATATATATGTAATGTTACTTTTAATTCAGTTATGATCAAATATATCCACGATAAAAAAAACCACTCCCTCCGACCATCCTGTCAGTTATACGGGTTCATAGGAGGTGTGTCTAGGACCACGTTACTTCATGTTGTATCATATGTATATAGAGCGTGAGGGGTATTTGGCGATACTTAGTTATCAATGTATTAATCTCCTTCAGACCAATTAAAATATGCTAATATATTCAGATTATCTGTGGCAGATAAAATTCTAACAAAAGAGATTAAACGACGTTGTTGCCATATATGCAAAATTATGCGATTTAGTATTTTCCAAGTTGTTCCATGTCGTAAAATCTTTTATGCGCAAACTTTGGATGGAATAAGAAACCTCTGACCAGAATGTTTCAACTGTATCAAAGAGGAAAATAATATTCGAAACTTTCGGTCATCGCCAAATGGACTTTATGTGTCAGAATGGACAATCAGAATTGCAATGCAAGAAAACATTCGATACAAGTCGTATACATTGTAGAAATGCCAATTCCTGTCTGCAAAAATACGAGAAAACCAGTTGACCCATGCCAAGTGGCTACTTAACCAGGCTGAAATCCCTCAGAAATATACTTGATCATCATTCTTTTCACCAAAAGGATCATTTACTGCAGTCTGGTTCCGCTTTGAAGCAATAATCCAACCTCAAGGCAGAACCATTAGATAAGAAAACTTATGGTGAACATATTCACAAGTCATTTTATTAAAATGCATTTGGTTTTTGTTAAATTAGTTTTATTGAATTACTGAACGTCCTCAAAAACCTCTCGCTATTTATATATAAATATGCGGTGTGTGGGGGGAAGGCGCAGTAGACGTTCTATTTTTCAGAGTTTGTTCAAGGACTATACAAGGAGAACCACCACAATGTGCGATTTGCAATAATTCAGGTGACATACTTACCATGTAAAATGCAAATAAATAAATATATAATGGTAGTGCGCAATATCTTAGAAATAGAATATATCTCACAGCTACGTCTTGGTGCGTAAAAATATCGATTTAATTTGTATGAGACGAGGAAATATTTTTTTTAATCTTCATTTGACTTTTTCTTTTCTCTTTTGCATTTTCAAGCTGAGAAAAAAGGAGTATAAAGTAGGAAGTACACACAGTGGTTCACCGTCTGTTTCGACGATGAACTTTCAATTGTTCGATCAACGGTATCACCTGCTCATCGAATTAACGGCATACTCAGTATTACACACGCGTACGTACACACGCACACACACACACACACATACACACACAAAGACACACACGCATGCACATGTACACTTAATGTCCAACACAGGTTAGAACATTGTAACAATGTCACGCACATGTGGTTGTGATGCATGCGCCTGGTGTACTCTTATCAGACGGGTAGTCATGGTGGGTATACTGAGCTTCGTATATCTTACACCAGTGTCACTTTAATGGCATGCACTTTTGGGATGATATATTTCAATTATATTGTCACCGTCTTTTGCACGATCTGCGATTTTCCAGTCTATCTGTTGTTTATGGTGGTTACTGGTGTTAAATTCTATGTAGTTTTGATCTGCCAGCATACGTTGTTTGTGTGTTCAATTTCTGGTGGCTGTATTTATGTATGTACTACTCCATGTTGTAAGATGTTGCATACGATATTTTCACTGTGTGGTTGTTATATTTATGTGTTTTAGGAAAGCATCTATCTAATGCTGCAATGAATTGCTTACCAATCTTGGATAATACTTGGAGTCCAAAAATTGGATTATACGATAGGACTTGCGAATTTTTGTAACTTTTGTTTGGTTTCTTCCATATTTTTTGTGTGTAGCGATTATGTGTGTCAGTATTCTGATTTTCCCTTTACTTATGTGTTATATCCATTTTCCTCCGTTCTTTCCTTTGTTCTTCAGCGTTTCCCTTTTTTTCTTGGTATTCGTTTGTTGATGTCATTCGAATTAACTGTGTATTCTACCTTATTTGTGTTTGTGTTGAAACATTTGTAGTGATAAAAAAGCTGCCTAACCGTACTTACTCCTCCTTTTGACTCTTTTACTTTTTACTTTTCACTTCTTACTTTTTATTTCCAAACACGAGGAATACCTAAGACTAGATTTGTTAGCATACCATAAGAATACTACCGGCTATTTGGGAATTCTAAGGGTGAACGATCTCTATTTGTACTCTTATACGTTCTTAACAAAACACACCTCAACTATATATATATATCATGAATGACTAAAATAGATGTGTTGATATAGAGAAATAAAGCCGCACTGGTAGAGAGAGGGGGAGAGATTGAAAGGTAGTTGGTAACAGTAGAATATGGGGAAGCCTGTGCCTAGAGAGACAGAGAGACTTGCAGTTGTTGCAAGCACCTCTTTTATAAATAAGAGTTCCCAGCCTTAAAGCATGTCACAACTGCTTTTACTGGTCACAAACTATCGAGTGGTATTTTATTTTTATTTCCACTGGTTAGGAGGTTTAGTTTTCAGGAATATCAGTTAAAATGCTTATTTGTCAATTATAGTATCATAGAAGAGTGTGTGTGTGTGTGTGTGTGTGTGTGTGTGTGTGTGTGTGTGTGTGTGTGTGTGTGTGTGTGTGTGATGAAGAGCTCGTTCACCCTTAGAATTCCCAAATAGTCGGCAGTATTCTTATATGTATGCTACGGTTAGGTGATGAAGGTTATGACGATCATGAGACCATTGAAGCGGATTTTGCGTGTTCTCATAGCCTTTTGATAGTTTTCTTTTGACTTATAAATACACTGATTATGCTTTTGTGTTGGTGAATGGACGTTAGGCTACCACATTCCTAGAGGAGAATGTCTTCGTGTTATTTGTTCTTTGAGAGAAGGACAATGGAATGCTGCTCTGCTGAATTTTGGTTGCGAGTTGCTAACGTTTCGTCTAGGTAAAAAGTTAAAGATGGTATTATTTCTTGAGGTAGGAGTGACTGCGTGTGTTCTGAAAGGGAATGATGTACATGTGATGAACCAGATCTCTTACGTCAGCATATACACATCATGATTCGCTGAAGGCCAAGGCCCCGATGGACCAGTTGAGCAGGACAATAACGATGCCAAATATGACAGATGAACAAAAGCAAAACACCTAACAATAAGAATAGTATTTCTGAAGCGAAAACTCTCCAGGTTATGACATTCTACGGGGATACTTTCGCAGAGTTAGAAGCATCCGAAAGTCTAATTACATATACGCCTGCAATATATTTTACACCTCAGATTTATTCTTACATCCGTAAATCCTTGGATTTAAAGGTGGTTTTTACTCTTGTATTTAATTTATTTCCCTCTATTAGGCAACACACTCATCTTAGTACAATGCCTAATGATTAATCAACGTCATGAGTAATTTTTGTATAAGTTTGTAATTGATTTTACCAATACGATATTAATTTAGCTGTCCGTTCTGGAACGGTTATCATATATATTAAATTACGTCTGCGTTGTTTTTATTTTGTACATGAGGGGCGTATTACTTCTGACAGAGATATCCAGCCGTTTCCTAATAATTAAACATAGATAGGTTTCCGAGTGTTTCCACAGCATAATATTATTGTTAATATCTACACGGAAGCTGTATAGATTGTTACAACTGCAGCATAAAACAAACATGTTCGTGTCACGCAAAAAGCCTAATTAAGTATCTATGAATCATCATATCAGTAACTACCTTCACACAATACATAAAACGTACACAGTATAAAAGGGTTTTAAAAAGTAAGTTTAAAATCGAACTTATGGTATATAAATATCAGTGAATGAAACGTCTGCAAACCACTTTCAACAAATACAGTATAGAGACAGAGAAATGAATATACAAAAAATAGCATGCATATTACACACACACACACACACACACACACACACACAACACACACACACACACACACACACACACACACACACACACACACACACACAAATACACAAACATATGTACATAGAATTCATTTGTATTTATACATCCTTACATTTACATATGTATGTGTGTCGTGTGTGTGGGTGTTGACGAGTTTGTTTGCAGATATGTGTACACATGTAGATAAATACTTTGATTATGATAATTGGGAGGCAATGCACATATCTACCTACCGAATGTATATACACCTACGAAGTCGAGTTCTTACTGGACACTTGTCGTGAACAAAATTACTAAAACTAATTATGATCCACCCGGTACACTATGCATAATATTTATGAAGGCAAAAGGTAATGTTTTTTATTACTTTAAACCCGAAACGCGATCATGTACGTGGCTAACCAAAGTTTTAATTCATTTTCTTTTTTCTACTAGCCTATTATATGGTGTGTTTTTCTCGGAGAGTTTATGGTGGTAATAGTGTCTTTTGACGTCTATTTTTCAGTGTGTGGTGCAGCACAAGCCAAACCCCTGTT
>NC_142949.1:18082887-18102887 GCF_046866305.1 Octopus bimaculoides | reverse complement strand
AAAAACGTTATATTAAAATATATTATAAAATTATATATACATAAAACATTTTTTTAATCTATACACATACAAACCGCCATACACACACACATATGCATACATACATATATACATATATATACATGTACATATACATATACAAACACACATATATACATACATACACACATATATGCATATATACATATATATACATATATATACATATATACACACACATACAAAACATCACACACACACATATACACTCATACACACATATATACATATATATACACATATACATACATAAACATACATATATGTACATATACATACATATACATATATATATATATATATATATATACACACACATACATATACATACATATGTATATACATACACACACATATATACGTACATACGTATATATATATATACACATATATATATATATATAAACACATACAAAGCATTACCCACACTCATACACACACACACATTTATATATATATATATATATATATATATATATATATATATATATATATATATATATATATATATATATATATATATATACACATATCTACATATAAGTACATACACACATATACATACATACACACATACATATACATTCACATACCCATATACATATATACACACACATATATACATACATACATACACATAAATACACACATTTTTCCACGTATACCCATGCATATGTATATACACTTGCACATGTATATGAACAGATATACGAATAAGTAAATAGAGCAATAGCACAACTAAAAATACTAAAACCCAGACCTTAATACACAATCATAACAAAGTTCTGCTATAGGAGAAATAAACAATGAAATTATCTAAACCAAAAATAAGTATGTTTGCGAACGTGAACACATCTGAACCCATTATATGTTAGTTTATTAATTAGTTTATGCTTAGAAAATAGAATAAAAAATAACTCAAGATTGCACAAGTTGCAATACCTCCTACCCTTATCGTATGGGAGATCTCTCCCTATAACAGACCATTCTAACGAAAAGTTCTTATTTTGTTCTTTTAACCCCCAAATAAACTTACTAAGACTACTACTAGTTATTTTACTCCTATCTCTAAACGTATTAAAGTGACAAGAAATTCTCCTACAAATCTTGTCCGAAGAACAACCCACATAAACACTAACATCTGTATCACTCTTAACCTTACACTGATACACTATATTCCTTAATCTCACGTTCGAACCCTCACACTTTATCCGCATGGGATTAATCTCGGTTACCTCAATTTTAGAACCTATAATATTATTACCTAAGTGAGGGTCCTCATCCCTATTCGTTCCATACATGCCTGTGTTAAGAACTTTAGAATTATGTGCTGCAATAATCTGCTCTATGTTCTTAGTATTGGAAAAACCAAACCTAACACTATGCGTATTAATAAATTTACCGTAACGCGAATTTGTAGGGAAATGCTTACTAATTACCTCCCTAAACTGAGCTACCAAATTCGACTTTACATTTTTACCAAATGGTAAAATAAACCAAAGATAACCAACATTAATATTATTAAAGCCTTTATTGATTTATTTATATATATATAATGGACTCTCCCGTCGAAGACGACGTGTAAGTGCACAAGAATACCAATAATGATTTCAAATGTTGGCACAAGGACAGAAACCTGTGAGCAGGGTATAAGAGGATTACATCGACTTCCAGTGCTCGTCTAGTACTTGTTTTATTGATCCTGAAAGGATGAAAGGCAAAGTTAACCTTGGCAGAATTAATATACAGAACATAAAGACGGACAAAATACCGCAGAGCATTCTGCCAGCTCGCAGCCTTATCAAGAATACTAGTAATAAACCATGAGAATACATACATAAGGCAAAACATACAAATCTGCACACATACATACATACATACATACATACATACATACATATATACATACAAAATACCTTGTTGCTAATGTTGAAATTCCAATGAAGGAGCCTTGAATCTCGGTTAGAACCCGGCTCATTCTTT
Source organism: Octopus bimaculoides (assembly GCF_046866305.1). Taxonomy (NCBI): domain Eukaryota; kingdom Metazoa; phylum Mollusca; class Cephalopoda; order Octopoda; family Octopodidae; genus Octopus; species Octopus bimaculoides. The sequence continues at coordinate 18,100,865 of NC_142949.1, read as the reverse complement.
ATTGGCAAGAAATCTTGAAATAACACTGAACAATGATATACATATGTATATCTGTATTCAGTTATTAACAGTTATGCATACAAATCTATACACTTATACGCATATACACGGGTATATGCGCAATATATACATATGTAAATAAGCACGCCTTCACAAGAGCTAATAATTATACGCTACAACAAAACTTGTAAATAACTTCACTCACTCCAATACACTTAGAAACTAAACAACATCCATTCAGTGCTTCTGACTCACTGTTCAACTATATTATGTCTCTTATTTATCACCAATTGCAAAGGTCTTCATATATTGCATGGTTTATATACTTATCACCGTGTAACTAACAGCAACCTTCCGTATCTATCAATATCTTTAACATTATGGTCGCTGCTGGTGTTGCTCCAGCATGGCCATAGTTATATAGCCGGAACCAATTAAAGAGGAAACAATCTTATCTCACTTCATCCATTTCCAACATTTAATTACAATAATACATCCAATCAACCAGGTTACCTACTAACAGGATATACTTTAAAAATATAAACGCCGCAACATAAATACTGTTCTATAGCCATTCAAGTCACAAATTTAGTAATAAAGTTGTCTGTTATTGTGTTGTTTCTGTTGTATTCCGACATATATTACATTAAACTAAAGCAATTTTTCTTTTCCAATCAAGATTTTGTAGTTTGAAGTTTCATGTGTTTTTCCCTCTTTGTTACTTCTTCTTTTGACAATTTAATATATATAAAAAAAGAAATTGATTTACTTCGCTCTGTTTGTGAATAAAAGGTTAACGTGTCATAACTATGTATGTGTTGGAGGAGGCATCGTCACACTTTCTTTTCAAATGTTCTTTACATTTGTATATCGGTATATCGATTATAAAAGGAGAAAGAAGAGCGAGCTGGGGAGTGAGAGGCACAATGATTGAAAACAGAGGAAGTGTTTACACCACACAAACACTATTTAATATTTACAGACAATAAATTTTCCTTTTTCTTACATTACTCTAAGTCTCGTTTATTGTTTGAACAAAGTAAACAAAACGGATGCAGATAAATAAGTAAAAAATACATTTCCCTCAAGTAAGATGTTTTTTTGCTTTGTACTATATTTTCAATCGGGATTTTCATATTAATCATATGTTTAAATAATGTATGTGTTTACATTAATGCCTTTCTATTCAAAATCTCTGAATACATCAGAAAAAGTAACTGACGTCCACTGTTTTAATATATTTATATTATATCATTTTGTTTTATAATGGCAGGTAACTTTAGACAAACGAATGAAGTTTGAGTTCCTAGCAGCCAGGTCTTTTATTGATTGAAACACAATACCAGTTTCTCTTTTTAACTGAACTACGTTTGATACACACACTTTCGTGTCTGCTAGAGCTGTTTCTAAGCAATATTTTTTTAACTGTTTCCGGTCCTCCACTTTTTCGTTTTCAACGGAATGCTGATGGATATCCACTGCATATTCATTTCTTGTTCTTTGTAATTTTATTGAATCAGATAAGGGTTCTGAAATTAATATTTCTGCATTTACTTTCTTTTGTGTACGAAATATTTTTTTTTAAATTCTAATAGAACGGAAATTTTAATAATCAGTATAGATGCAAGAAATTATGTAGAGAGAGTATTAAATCTCCTATCACAGATCGATTCTCGGTTAAATCACTTCAGTTTAGTACCATCCATAATTGCTTTTTCTAATCATCGTTAATATCGTACAGAAGCCTTCCAAATACTGCCCAGACAAAACCTGAAAGGCTGAAGCACAGATCTGCAAAGATTTATCGAATGCTCTATTCCTATATAAGTTAGTTTATGTTTCATTCCAATTTATTGCTTCCAGCCTGCCTCATGGTGTATTTTAACAACAAGAATAATCGTAATAAACAGTCCTTCATAAGTAAAGAAAAAAAGTGGGATGCTTAAAGGCAGTAGAAATAAAAATGTCCAGTGCGAAGCAAAAAAGTGTGCGAAGGGTGGGCAACCTAGTGAGAATGCTATTCTATAGAGCGGTGAGAAGAAAGAACGGCTGGATGTTTGGATACAAGCACGAGAGTGTATTCGAAGCGAGCATAAGTGAAAGTGGTGTTCATATATATATATATATATATATATATATATATATATATATGGGGGGGGGGTATAAATTTATATACATATATTTATATGTGTGTATAGAGATACATACATACATATAGGGGGAGATATCTCGAAGCATACACATCATGCTATAAATAATAATATGCAATTATTGGGTTGAAAACATTTTAGGATAGGAAAAGTGGAAAACGCCTATTATTTACAGATTTGTCTGTGCCTTGAGACTTTCCCGGAATGAATTATTCCAGCTACTCTCAAAAGTTCATACAATTCTTATGTCGATATGATGTATGTATGTGTGTATTTATATATGTATGTATGTGTGCATATGTATGTCTTTTATTCTTTTACATGTTTCCGTGATTAGACTGCGGTCATGCTGGGGTATCACCTTGAAGAACTTTTAGTCGACTGGATCGACCCCAGAACTTTTTATAAGCCTGGTATTCATTCTATTGGGCACTTTTTTCCGAACCACTAAGTTACGTAGATAGAAGGAAACCAACACCGGTTGCCAAGCGGTGCTGGGAGACAAACCCAGACAGAAACACACGCACATATACTCGCCGGACTTCCTTCTGTTTCCGTATACCAAATTCACTCACAAGGCTCTGATCGGCCCGAGGCTATAGTAATAGACACTTGCCCATGGAGCCACGCAGTGAGACTCAGCCCTGAGTCATGTGGTGGGGAAGCAAATTGTAACCACACAACCACGCCTGTGCATATTTGTATTTGTTTGTTCGTATGTATTTTAAACGGCTCCTCCTTGCATATATTTACGAAATACTTAGCTCAGACTTCAGATGCCAAGCATTATCTATCCGACTTTGATAAGTTGATAAAATAAATACCAGTTACATACTGTGGTCTGTTCATTTCCCTGTAGACTTTCTTGTGAGATGTGTCACTTTGTTACAATGACTGATTGTGTAACTGCGTGATTTTAAGTGTGTAAACATATATGTATATATTTTTTTATTTGTGTGTCTCTTCTTGCCAGACCTTTTGTTATAATCCCAATTCAACGAATTATTAAACAGATTTCTATCTCGTTCTACAATATTTATAGGAATCTCATGCCTGGGTTAATCTCCAAGAGAATTAGATCATATTGATAGTATACTAGCATTGTCTGAGCAAATATCTAATATACAGGAATGGACTTAGACGAACAATTCAATATAATTCCATTCTAGTTAATCACATCAATATGCTGGTATGGATTGGTATATCATCACCAGCATTTTATGACCAAAAGCTTCTGTAATTCTTAAAGCTATCAGCATTAAATTCTTTTAAAATATTGATTGAGCAAACTCTACAGCAGCATGGAGAATTACATTCGAACATTCCGAATTACTAGGATTTGCAGAATAATCATAAAATTTATGAGTAAATACAAATATTTGGAAATATTATCATAGAGTTAAAGTAAAGAGGTGGGGATGAGGAAATAGTTGTAAAGAGGGAAAGACGAGAATTATTCGAGGTTCCATTTGAAATGTTTTATGTTTCGTCCAACATAAATACCAATATTATATTTGTAAACCAGTTGATGCAGAATATCTTTTGAAGATATTTCACTAATTCCTGACGAGATTATATAATATTTTTAAATGTAATTCTTTGAATATAATTACAAAGACATGATGCGTTTAAGAGAGGTCCGTGTCAGTCTTATTCAATAAAGCGAAAATCTAAGGTTCATAGCAGATCTTTAAAGAAGGGGAAAATTCTTCTGAAGTTCTGCTAGACAATATTATTTCTCGCGGCACACTCACACGTATGATATGATACAAGCAGAAAAACTCTGAGTCGCTCCTCAACCAATTCTATCCCCGAGAAATAGTTGGGAGAAAAGTTACTTTCGTTTCTAAGCAAGGAATTTATTTGTTGTTATATCAATCAAAGTAATAGATTTTGAAGATTACTGCATATTTTACATATAGTAGAGATTCAATATTTCTGCTTATTCGTTACACATTATTCAGAACCCCAAATAAATTGCGAGTAGCAGGAGAACCCTCCGGATGAATGAATGTCTTGATTAGACGAAAGAAGGTGAAACTTTCGAGGTTAAAGTGCCTGTATGTCTGGTCACTCTGTGCGTGTGTGTATGTGTGTGTGTGTGTGTGTGCGTGTGCTTGTGCGTAAGCGCGCGTGTGTGTGTGTGTACATATGTAACGTATGCGAAAGTGATTTTTTAAAAATATTGTAACCACCAGTCTTTTTTCCGGCACGTGAATGATGAGAAGAAATTTAGGAAGTTAGATACCATTATCAGGCACCTAAAAGCCAACTGCATACTTCACATCATCACATGGAACATTGTGGAGATCCATTCCATGCGTTAATGGATCAATATGACGTAAGCTTTGTTTAGATCTAAGAACACTGCTAATCTACTAAATTCCAGATCTGAATTATCTATCAAATGTATGCATCTTGACAGAGTGCTTTTATGAAACTAGAAAGGACCACCCTCTTCGGATTAACCATGCAGTGTTACAAACTTTGTCTATTTCACTGTTGAATTAAGTTACATCAACCAGTTTAATTCTGATTTAAACGGGTCAAAGTGACGCACCTCTTAATTTTCTTTCTTCTCCTTCCTCTTTTGAATTTGCTTTCTTTTCGTTGTATACTTCAGTCTGAAAAATTGCTTGGAAACATATCGTACACTAGACAAGTTTTCCCGACAATTGTGCTTTCACAGCATGAAACTAATAATAACTCGAAATTAAATCTTGTATACATTAAATGGTATGTATGTATGTATGCATGTATGTATGTATGTATGTATGTATGTATGCATGCATGTATGTATGTATGTATGTGTGTATGTTTGATGTCTATATGAATGTACGCGTATGTATATATATGCATGTATGTGTATGTATGAATGTATCAAATGAATACTTAACACAATATATAAACATAATTCTATGCAAAACAAAAACGTAAAGCCTTTCATGTATTAGAAGTTCTTGTAACTAACTCACTGCCAACACCCTTCATCTAGAGATGAGAAATTTTAATCCGAATCCTTGCCAATGCTAGTTTTTATGAGTGATTATATTCAGCTGAAGTCTCAACACTGATTATTTCATTCAAACGTGTTTTTCGGTGACAGTATCTATTATATGCGATAACTGTTATAATAGGGAGGTTTAAAATCTGCAGTGACGCTGAAAAAGATTAAACTCACATAAAATAGGATTTTCAGTTCGTATAGTTATTCATTTTAGTTGGTAATTACGAGATCTTTCCAACATCTCTAACCTTGAAACGGCGAAGGGCTTTTTCACCCTTCCTGAACAGGAATTAATGTTTATATGCAGCAGCAATTACGAATGCTTTTAAATCAATACTAGGTTGAAAAGGCTGAACCTATTGTCAATAAGTTTTCCCATAAGGATGTTTTAGACGCAGTTTATTCTAGGGAGGCTGCACTTGTAAGAGTTAAATAGGCAGCCATTATCACAACGAAAGGAATAAAACAATTAATAAAAAATATTTACTTCCTCATTATTTGTCGCTTTATTCCACTATCTGTCTGTCTGCCTGTTCCCCCCCCGCCTCTCTCTCTCTCTCTCTCTCTCCCTTTCTATATTTCTGCCTCTATCTCCCTATTTCCTAATCATCTCTTCTCTATCTCAGTCATTTTTTCTTTACAACGTTTCTGCATATATATGTATATATATATATATATATATATATATATATATATATATATATATATATATATATATATATATATATATATCTGCTTGTTTCTCTCTCTTTATATGTATATGCGAGTTGTATGTGTGCGTGTGTGTGCGTGTTAATGTCTCTAAATATTACTTGTCTGTTTATATGGTATAATTATATTTCTCTCTAATGATGTTTATGGAAAGAAACTAAGACCAACATTTAGCGTTATCGTATCATCATCCAATATTGATCAGCAAGAAATCCATCTGGAGATTATATTTAATATTGAGAACGAGTTGAAGGAATTATTGATATATATATATATATATATATATATATATATATATATATATATATATATATATATATATATATATATATACACTCATTACATTGAAAGATAAAGGATTTGTAAGAAGAATTATGCATTTTCTATTATCTTATTTGATAAAAGTTATATGGAATACCAGGTTTACCTCGGTATTCTTAAGGTGCCTGCAATATTGTCTTTTGAAGCAAATATTGGGAATTCCATTGGTATGTGACACTAGTTTTATATGAATATGGGATTTGCTTCCGTGTTTCTAATGCTTTAATTTGTTCCGTTTGTTGTGTGTAACGTATGTAAAGTGAGTTGTGTTATTATGTCTGTCTTTTGTATATCCTAAGTGATTTTCTGTAACGATGTATACAGTCGGACGGCGAGTGTATAGTGTATGTGCGTTTAAGAGTGACGATTTTGTAGCGTGTGAGTTATTGTTGTTACTATCTTAAATATCGAAGTATCACCATGTGTTATTTCATTGAGTATTGGCTGAGTATATCATGCTGCGTATATGCTTTTCTACTCTAGGTACAAGGCCCTAAATTTTGAGTGAGGAGATTAGTCGATCAGATCTACTTCAGTACGCAACTGGTACTTAATTTATCGACCCCGAAAGGATGAAAGGCAAAGTCGACCTCGGTGGAATCTGAACTCAGAACGTAAAGGCAGAAATACTGCTAAACATTTCGCTCGACGTGCTAACATTTCTGCCAGCTCGCCGCCTTATATGCAGTGTATATTGTCCGGTTGTAACTACTAGGAGTTAATGCTATGTGGTTTGGCCTTTTCATTGAGTGGTAAATATATGGTGAGTATTGTATTCAGTGAGTCAAATGTCTTAGTTGAGTTATTGAACTGGAATTCTTTTACATAAGCTATGAACAACGTCCAGCTGAGTTTTATTTTGCTCTTTACAAAATTGTAACCTCTGCTATTATATAAAAACATTTGGTCATGTATCTTTGTATAAAACTTAGAAGTTACTGATTTAAGGGCAGCGAGCTAACAGAATCGTTAGCACTGCGGGCAAAATAATTAGCGGCATTTCGTCCGTCTTTATGTTCTGAGTTCAAATCCCCACCCCACCGGGTCGATAAAACAAGTACTAGTTAATCACTAAGGTCGATATAATTGATCCTAGCCCTCTACCCGAAATTGCTGGCTTTGACCCAAAATTTAAAACGATTATTGTTAGTGGTTTTTATTCTTTCCTGCCAGTCTCCGGCCATGCTTTCTTTAATTGCAAAGCCTTTCTTTGATATCTTCTCCACCTCCTTCAGTTCGTCCTTTTGGAAGGTAGGGGGGCATTTACAGACGTTCTAGTTCCCCATATTTATACCTAAACACTTTTACTTCATGTCCACAGTAGTCTCTACTGTCATGTCCTAGATTACGGTGTCCAGGCCAAAGTCATACACTGCCAGATTAAAACAATTCTTATGCGATTTTATGTCAGAATCATTGGCTACCGGCCATAGCTGCTAATTCAATAAAATCTGATAATTTATTCCGTTGTTGTTGTTGTTGTTATTATTATTATTATTATTATTATTATTATTATTATTATTATTATTATTATTATTATTATTATTATTATCATCATTATTATAAACGTTGTTGATGTTGCTGTTGTTGTAATCAAGTGCAATTACTGGAGATTCTGGAAACAATAAATCATAGAATATATCAGCTCAGATGCTTTCTGTCTAACGCCATATTGCAAACGTGCTTTTGGAAATAAAAAAAAATGAAATAGTTTATATCGAAAAGGGCGCATCAATTATATGTAACTCACAACATACACGCACATACATACATACGCATATATATAAACATACATACAGATATACATACATACATACATACATACATACATACATATATATAAATGTGTGTGTACGATGCCCTTCAACACCAAGGACACCAACGTGAAACATGTCTGCGAGAGAACACATACAGCCATCTTTTCTTACCAACAAGCACACGCACAATATACATACATACATGTGTATATATATATATATATATATATATATATATATATATATATATATATATATATATATATATATACAAGTATAAAGGTTTTTTCATACTGAACTACTTGGCAAAATTGTTAATTATTAATTCTATTATTAATTGACGATTCCCTGCCCTTATTCTTGTATATTTTATATTTGATACCTCTAAGTTAGGTGGTTAAACCGTAATTCCTCCACACGGGGCTTTTTTTCATACGGGACTATTTGTGACGCACATGGAATAGATTTCTTTGAGATGGGATGCCTGAACTCACTAGCAGATGAATTCGTAAGTGCCTTTCTTACAGTTGACTTTTGGTGTCGCATGGCCAAAGATTACCGTGAATTTTTTAGAGACACTTTCAAATTTATCAGAATATCGGACTGATGATTTGGAATAGGGAAATTTTCATTCCCTTAACCATGAAACGATCGTATCCGATTAACTAAAGACTTGTTTTGTTTATACTTTCCCCTCCGGTTTTTTGTTCTATGTGTGCCACAAATATCGCCATCCATTTAGAGAAAAATTTGTAGTTTAGAATCAGTAGTTCTTTGACTGCTACTTCTAAATTTTCAGTATGTTGGAGAAGCAACTCAATGCTAATCCCTGTATATTTAAGATGATTATATATATATATATATATATATATATATATATATATATATATATATATATGCATGTATGTATGTATACATGGATGTATGCATGTACGTATATTACTCAGGCTGAAAAGAGCCGCGACATATACTTGTCAGCTTATGAAGCTTTTAAACATTCAGCTACCTCGTCGCTTACATGATGATACTAATAATAATTTTTTTTTATTATTATTATTATTATTATTATTATTATTATTATTATTATTATTATTAATATTATTATTATTATTATTATTATTATTGTTGTTGGTGTTGTTGTTATTATTATTGTTTTATTCTTTTATTATAATTATTCTTCTATTCTTTTACAGCAGATATCTGCGTGTTTGCATACGTAGATATTAACAAGTGAAGCCATGGTACTTAGGTAATCGTTTTTTATTTCGTATATTTTCATTTGTCTTGCTCATTTTTACATTTTGGCATTTTGCTGAGATTTTTCTTGAGAACCCACTCTTCGTGGTAATGGCAATTTGACGTCGATGTTTAGCATATTAGGTGTCGACTTTAGTGATCATTCCTCTTAATTTGGTATGTAACACAATTTTTAATCTTCGCATTTTTAAATATGCTAAGCCACTGGTTTTAATTAATTAATATCAATTTCATCCCTTATTATTTAATTATATATATATATATATGTATATATATATATATATATATATATATATATATATATATATATATATATATATATATATATATATATATATATAAGCAATGTTAATTCTCTAAATGGAGTATTAACAGTAACTGCACGATAAAGTGTAGTATATTGCCACTTAAGTGTGGCTGACCCCTAAGGGTGGATGTTACTGTTGCTTTTAGCCCCAGAAGGACATCTCCTCCAGCTGGCTTATCGACACACGACTGTGTCCTGTTTGCCAAGGGAGTTATCCCTCTCACCTCGACCAGCAGCACGAACGTATCCGGATTTCAGGGTTATTTCCCTTCGTCGGCGTTCGACAGCTGATGACCTTGGTGAGAGAGACAAATCTGGCAAACCTTATATCTTCTTTTCCAGTGACATTCTTCACTGATATTGAAAAGGTGAAAACAAGCAATGTTAATTCTCTAAATGTGGCAATATACTACACTTTATACTACACTTTATCGTGCAGTTACTGTTAATACTTCATTTAGAGAATTAACATTGCTTGTTTTCACCTTTTCAATATCAGTGAAGAATGTCACTGGAAAAGAAGATATAAGGTTTGCCAGATTTGTCTCTCTCACCAAGGTCATCAGCTGTCGAACGCCGACGAAGGGAAATAACCCTGAAATCCGGATACGTTCGTGCTGCTGGTCGAGGTGAGAGGGATAACTCCCTTGGCAAACAGGACACAGTCGTGTGTCGATAAGCCAGCTGGAGGAGATGTCCTCCTGGGGCTAAAAGCAACAGTAACATCCACCCCTAGGGGTCAGCCACACTTAAGTGGCAATATACTACACTTTATATATATATATATATATATATATATATATATCATTCATATAAAATATAGAGATGCCTATAATAGGACATCTACCCGCTAAAAAGAGTAGCAAAAAACTCTATACCACAAAAATAGGGATAATTTCGAAAGAGAATGAAAAATAAAAAACTTTTACCAGTCTATACTCTGTACCATGGTCTCAAGCTATTTAGCTAGATAAAATTATATCTAACTCCGGGGCTTTCGTCAGCAGAGATCCGGATTAGCGTGTAAACACGAGTCAAGGAAATAACCTGACTCGAGTTTACATGTTTAATTTCCCAAAAATTAACCACGCATGTGCGCATTAACTAATCGGCAGTAAATGTAAAACAAATGCCGATTTTCTTTCAGAAATTAGCCCAAAAATATATCATTATTAATAATGATTAATAATGATATATATATATACGACGGACTTCTTTCACTTTCCGTCTACCAAAATCACTCACAAGGCTTTAGTCGGCCCGAGGCTATAGTACCAGGCACTTGCCCAAGGTGCCACGCAGTGGGACTGAATCCGGAATCATGTGGTTGGTAATCAAAGAAGTGCATATCATCAAAGTGAGACTGGGGTACAAATATACGAAACCTAGTATACTCATCATGACTACTCGTCTGATAAAGTTACAGGTTCATGCATCACAACCATATGTGTGCGAGATGGTGATCTCATATCAAGATAAACATTGCATGACTTTGCAGGTGGTAGGATGCCAGTTCGAATTTTCTTCAGATTGAGTAGCCCATCCCATTCAAGAGGTCCCTGAATAAGGGTCGATTAATGATTTTCACCGAAACACCTATGTTTCCAGAGGTGAATTATTCAAATTCCAAAGAATTCCTCTCAACACATAGCTATGATGCTTTCTCCACTACTTCTGCTCATGATCAGAGATGCAAGATTCGTAAACCACCCAGTGAAATGCTCAACAGGATTAAGGTCAAACACCTGGCATGTGGTATTAAGCAGAATATTTTCTGTAGCTCATTTTTTATGCCAAGACAAAACATGTACATGATAACACTTCCAATCAGTTAATATCAGAAGCCATGAGAGTCACTGCATCAGGGCATTTATTATTATCGTTATTATTATTTATCATTATTATTATTATTATTATTATTATTATTATTATTAATATTATCATTCAGTAGTTTTATTTTTATAACGTACTTTCACTTCACTACCGAGCGCAGCTCTGTGCGCCTTGGGTATGTGCTGTGGTTTGCTGTGGTGCTCTTATGTTTACTGTATTGAAAGTGTTTTGCGTAGAATGTGTGCAGTACCCAGTAGTGCAATTTTCTGTATGTTATATATATTTGTAAGTCCTGGTGTTTTTGTTATGTATTTGTCTGAATATTTTTTTATTATACCTAAGGCACCTACTATGATAGGAATTGTTTCTGTTTTTAGATTCCACATTCGAGTTATCTCTATTTCCAGGTCTTTGTATTTTGAAAGTTTTTCCATTTCTTTTAGAGAAACGTTGTCATCTGCTGGTATTGAAACATCAATTAGAAGGCATTTTTTTCCTTCATGATCTTTGACAACTATATCTGGTCTATTTGCCTTAATTTCTCTATCTGTGTGTATTGGCATATCCCAGAGTATGGTTGCTTTCTCGTTTTCTGTGACCTTTTCTGGCGTGTGTTTATACCATCTTTTTTCTGTTGCTATTCCATAATGTTGGCATAGCTTCCAGTGTATATAGGTCCCAGCTCTGTCGTGTCTGTGAATATATTCCTTCTTAGCCAGGACTGGGCAGCCAGAGATAATATGATTTATTGTTTCTTGTCGATCTCCACATATTCTACAGTTACTTGTTACTTATTATTATTATTATTATTATTATTATTATTATCATTATTATTATTATCATCATCATCATCATCACCATCATTATCATTATCATTTCTAACCTTGCCATTCATTTCCTAATAGATTTTGCTAGAAATGTATTCCTGTGTCTCTCGTTACTGGTACCTCTTGATATTTGCAGCTTTGGTAAATACCCTTTGTTGCAGTTCTTCAATTACGTAGTAATCTTCTTTCTCCTAACATTGTACTTCCCTGTAAGTTTTTTCAATGTTCCTCCTTTTTCTTAATGCACCTCGTTTTTCCCTTTCCAGAATATCAATATTATTGCTAAGCATTTTGACATCCCAGTCACTTCTCCTTTTCCACCATGGTCCCTTGATATGCTTTTGTGTCGGCTGTTTCAGATCAAACTCACTCTTCGACAATATAAGTACTTCCAGCACTAATGAGATTGTTGGTTTTTGTCATGGTTCTACTTGGCACCTTGCCAAGGATATTATTTCTTCCAGATGGTTTGATTAAATTTTTTTTTTTTGTTTTGGATTGCTTCCTCTTGATTTACAGCTTTCTAATATATCAGTAATAATCCGTCTGCCTTTTCCCGATGTTTTTCAGTTCATTGATGTTAATGTCACCCCACCCCCGCATCATTTCGAGGATTCAGTTCCACCTCTTTCATTATTTTCCATACTTTCCTCTCTATATGAATATCCAACACCCTGAGTTTCTAAATCCTTCACACCCTCTTGGCTTATCTCTCTCTTTATCATAGTCTCCATCTCAGATAGCCATCACTTTTTGCATATTGCCTGGACACAAATTCTCGGTTCAGTAGATTCAGAGAACCCTGTCTCCTACTATTCTCGTAACATCTTTTGTCTACATCCCCTAACTGGCACACAGTCTTGCTTCTAAAACACCCCATTTCTACGTTACTTTCATTATAGAAATATTATGATGATGACCTGGTCTACGCTACTCATCCACAGCATACCTGCCGGACGAGGCACGTTCACAAGAAGCTTCAGCACCATTCACGTTATGATTTATCCCACTCATTGCGGTTAATGGTTTTAAGGTTCCTCTACGCCAGCTGGGAATGTAGTCCATGATGCGAATAAATGAAAGAAGTTTTCAGTGGTTACTGCAAGGCTTACAGCACGGTAGGACAGAAATGAATAATGGAATATTTGAAAATGTCTGAGAGTGTAGCTAATATGAGAGAGTTTCTGGCCAGCAGTATGGTTGGCTGGAAGACAGAGCTGGCATCAGGTAGACATACACTGGGAACACTAATAGAGAAATATTCCAGGGAGACAGTCTTTTGCCTTTGTTGTGTGTATTATGTATGGTTCCTCTTTAGTTTTGAGAAGGCCACACGCTGGTTACGAGTGGAGAGGCCATGAGTTTAAGATAAATCACCTGTTGTCTATGGATGACCTAAAGCTCTTTCAAAATGACCTGTTGCCTATGGATGACCTAAATCTCTTTCAAAATCCTATGAACAGATTTATTTCCTTGTACAGGCAGTTCATACATTCAGCATGGGCATACGAATGGAATTTGGCCTTACGAAGTGTGGGGTGCTACTACTAAAGCGAGGTAGAATTGATAAGATGGAAGGAATTATATAACCAGATGGGAAAGCTATGGAGGAAATTGACGACAACCGGTATAGGTACTCAGGGATTACTGGAAACATGATCAAATGAAGCAGAAGGAAATGACGGAACTGTTATGAAAGGAATATAACGGGAAACTGAAATTGATAAAGTCGTTGGAATAAAATATTGGCTGTCAACACATGAGCCCGGCCAGGAAAATGTTGGCACCACGAGGGGCTCTACACCCTAAACTTGATGTGATTAGGTTGTGTCTATTGCGACAGAGAGGAGGAAGAGGTCTCATTAGCTGTAAAATGTGTGTGAGGTCTGAGTAAAATAATCTGACTTGGTGCGTAAAGAATTCAAATATTATGATGATTAAAGGAGTAAGAAAGATAAAAGATTAAACAGTGATGAAGCAAAGGTAAAAAAAGGAGAACTCAAGTGAAACAGACAGAATGACACCTTGAATAGAGGAAAAGCGAAAAATGTGTGGTCAATTGTTGCAGAGGATGCTTAAGACAATTGACAATGGTAAGATCTGGGAATGGACTAGGAAATGTAACTTGAAAGTTGAAATTGGGGCCCTTATTTTCACAGCCCAAGATTAGGCACTGAGAACGAACTATAACAAGTGCAATATTGACTGGTCAACTTCACTGTGTGGCTTGTGTTGTGAGAAAGGTGAAACAATAAACCACATTATTAGGGAATGTAAGATTCTTGCAGAGAAAGCTTACAGAACAACGCACAACAACATTGCCAGATTGGTTCAGTGGAAGCTCTGTCATTAGGATGATATGTGCAGAAGTGAGAAATGGGATGAGCACCAACCAGAAAGGAATACAGAAAATGAATAATATAAAATCTTGTGGGACATGGCCATCCAGTGTGACCATCTTATCATGGCTAGAAAACCTGACATTGTTGTCATAGAAAGAAATATAAAGCAATAATTGCGGATATTGTTTCGCTGTGGGAGCCGACGGTGCGTGAGGACTAAAGTGAGAAAGAGGAGAAATATCAGGAGCTGAAGTGGGAAACCAGGAAACCATGGAGAGTCAGACGTGTAGAATTGGTAATGATTGTGGTTGGCATATTGGGAGTAGTACGTAATAGGCTGAATTCATGGTTTCAGAAGATAGAAATTACCACCAGGACGAGACTGAGGCAGAAAAAAGCCTTCAAAAGAACAGCAAGGATTCTAAGGAGTGTGTTAGAAAGTTGAAGAAGGAATGACCCAAAGGACATTTGTCCGTTTGATACGACTCTCTCTTTTGGTATAATGTCATCATAACATCTTCCAATGCAAAAGCATCAATAATAATAATAATAATAATAATAATAATAATAATAATAATAATAATAATAATAATTACACTGGACAATATGTCAGCATTATAAAATCAAAACCACTGACAAATGGTATAAACACCATCCTGAAGCTGTGACTGAGGGAGAAAATGTATCGATTCTCTGAGACTTCCCCGTACATACCGACAAGACTATAAAAGCTAATAAACCGGATTTTATTATAAAAGATCAGACAAAGAAGACGTGTTTATTAATTGACATGAGTATTCCCTCTGATCATAATATAGCGGCGAAAGAATTTGACAAGATCAATAAATATAAAGACTTGCTAATAGAAATTGAAAAAATGTGGCACCTCAAGGCGACTACCATACCAGTGATTATAGGATCTCTAGGAATGATAAAAAAAAAAGGCACTGAAACCTATTTGAAAATGATACCAGGCTTACCATCCCTACAGGAAGTGCAAAAATCGTGCTAACTGGAACGACTCATGTACTGAGAAGAGCATTATCGCTGTGAAAACAACATCCATTCATGAATTTTTTTGTTTTCTTAAATACATGTTTTACCTGTGAATTTGCGTGTGTAAACTGGGAATGCATACAACGAGTTTCTCTACCCTAGGTGTACGGAAAACACTCGACGAGAAATGGAAGAAAATTTGAAGAAAGAAGAAAAAAAACAACATAATAATAATGGAAAGCCTCGGACCAGATGAGATTCATGGCTTTTGGCTGAAGAGATAGCACGCTGAGCATGAAAGATTAGCAGCCCAGTTGAATGAGTGTGTCAAGAAAGGTACAGTCCCCGCGTGGGTGGCGACTGGGATGACAACACTTATAATAAAAGACAGAAGAAAGGGGAATATTGTCGGAAACTACCGTCCCATAGCATGCATATACATAATCTGGAAGATACTCACTCGAATATGTGCGGCAAAGACATATACTTTCCTGGCACAAGAACAAATACTACCAAGGGCACAAAAAGTATGTAGGGAGAGTTCTCAGGATACCAAGGATCACCTGGTCATCGATGAAACAGTTTTGAGGAATTGTAAAAAAACATCAAACACACAATTCTATCGCTTGGATTGATTTTAAGAAGACATATGATATGATGTCTCATTCTTGGATTGTTGAATGCCTACAGATGTTTGGTGTTGCTAACAACATCACAAATTTTCTGAATTTAGCATGAAAGAGTGGAAAACTAAATTGCACTCAAGTAATGTATTCCTTGTAGAAGTTAATATTAAATGGGTATCTTCCAAGGTGACTCGTTTGCTCCGTTACTATTTGTAATTGCACTAATACCCATAACAATGAGACTTAGGAAAATTAAGATGGGTTACCGATGTGGGATGAAAGGCCCATCATCGAACTATCTTTTGTTTACGGATGACCTGAAATTGTTTGGGAAATCTGCAAAACAGATAGATTCCTTAACCAAAACAGTCCAGAAGTGTGGTAGGGACATCGGCATGGAATTTGGGATTACTAAATGCTCAGTACTTAATATGAAAAGAAGGAAGAAAGCATTCTGCAGAGGATTGTGGTTACCATCAGGAGAGATCATAGGTGAACCCGACGGTAGTGGGTATAGATATTTGGGGGTTTGGGAGCTGGATGACATTTTACACAGAGAAATGAAAGTCAAGGTCAGCGAAGCGTATCAAAAAAGGGTGAAGATGATGTTCAAATCCTACCTGGATGCCAAACATTTGATTACCGCAATGAGTATCTGGACAGTTGTGGTAGCCAGATATAGTGCGACCATCCTCAAATGGACTAACGAGGAAATATCGACACTGGATAGAAGGACGAGAAAGTTGATTATGCTGCATGGGACGCTACACCATAAAGCAAACGTAAACAGATTATATGAAAAGAATGGTGGCAGAGGACTAATTAGTATAGACCATTGTATAAGGAGTGAAAGGAGAACGCTTGCCAAGTATTTGATAAATAGTGATGAAGACCTGCTGCAATATGTCACGAAAGGTATGGGTTTAAATGCAAATGAAATGATGGGCAAGGAAGAGTTTAACCAAAGAGCTGAGGGAAAAAGAAAAGAAGACCTTCTAGAAATGAGAATGCATAGACAGTTTGAAAGGAATACACAGGACTTTAAGGATAACACAGCATCGTGGGCATGTCTTGAGCGAGGTGATTTGAAGCGTACCACCGAAAGCCTGATCATTGCTGCACATGACCAGGCTCTCGCTACCAAGTCAGTGAAGTATAACAAGCACTGCCCACATCCTTAGAAAAACCCTATCAATTTAAATGTCTGTTTTGCATTACATGAAGATATTTCGTTAGTACCCCTGCCACTTCCCCTTCCCAAGCTGTTAGTCAAGATGTAACATCTCTTATCTTTCACTCACCCCAGGATGCTGGGTGTGTCTCGTTAAGTGATTGTAACATGCATGTATGTATTTATGTATTTGTGTGAGTGTGCTAGTTGTACTGATGTTGGAATTTATATAGAAGTATTAAAAGAAGTCACAATAAAGAGCAACCACTGATTTAACTTCGGAAAAAGACACCTAAACTCAGAATCAAACATATATATCGTTAGAAAAGTTAATTACCTATAAACCTAGGGTTTGTTGAAACCTAGATGGTGGATATGTGTGCATGTATACACATACATACATACATACATATATATATATGTATATACATATATACATATATATGCATTACTTTCCTTCACCTACCGTCTGACCGTTGACTGAACACTATTCAATTTTTTTTCTCCGTGTTTTTCTCCTTGTCTCCGTATTCTTTCTGTTGAAGAGCGTAGCTCGAAACGTCAAAGACTTTCCGTATTCCCGAGCGTCATACTAATATATACTTTTGTTATTTACACCACCTGTCCTCGTCTGTTGTTATTATTTGTATATTCTCCCACATATAATACACGC